>NC_063209.1:6231562-6491123 GCF_017589495.1 Alosa alosa
CTCTCTCTCTCTCTCTGTCTCTCTCTCTCTCCCCCTCTGTCCATATCTCTCTTTCTCCCTCTGTCCATCTCTCTCTTTTTCTATCTCTCTCTGCCCATTTCTCTCTCTCTCTCTCTCTCTCTCTCTCTCTCTCTCTCTCTCTCTCTCTCTCTCTCTCTCTCTCTGTCTCTGAGGTGCATCTAAGCATGTTTACTTATTCATATGTATTTACTCGGAGAGCCCATGGCCTGGTTTTTCCATGCGCGAGGAGATAGGTGGCTTGCTCTCTCCGGTCTGATTTAAACCCCCACAAGACAAAAGCGGCGGAGGCGATACGCTGAGACGCCACGACAGACAGGTCCGCTGAGACGGAGGAGGAGGGGGAGCGCACAGTGACAGTTCACATCAGCGGCGCCCCTTCATCGCACGCAGGTTCACCAAGCAGTCATCAGGAAAATCAAAGCCACGAGTGCAGCGCTCCATAGTCATCAGTAACGCCGTGTTTGTCTGTTAGTCAGTTGCCATGGAATAACAACAAATGACAATAAGAAATGTTGTCATGTTCATTGTGTTGTGGGGGATTGTGTTGTGGGTAGAATTTGATGTGTGTTTTTCCTTTGCTGTGTCTGTCAACACAGAGATCCCAATAAGCCCGTGCCCCAGGACACCAAGTTCATCCACACCAAGGCCAACCGCTTCGAGGAGGTGGCCTGGTCCAAGTACAACCCCCAGGACCAGCTGTACCTGCACATCGGCCTGAAGCCGCGCGTGCGTGACCACTACCGCGCCACTAAGGTGGCCTTCTGGAAGCACCTGGTGCCCCACCTGTACAACCTGCACGACATGTTCCACTACACGTCCACCACCACCAAGGTGCCGCCGCCCGACACCACACAGAACTCGCTCTCCACCCGCCGGCCCAACGGCAGCAACAAGGCGTGGCCGTTCAACACCAAGCGGCCGCCCATGTCGCCGGCGTACAACAGCGAGAGCGGCAAGGAGCCGTGGAACAGCGAGGAGGCGGCGGGCCCGCTGGTGGTGGAGAACCCACGCGACTACTCCACCGAGCTGAGCGTCACCATCGCCGTGGGCGCCTCGCTGCTCTTCCTCAACGTGCTGGCGTTCGCCGCGCTCTACTACCGCAAGGACAAGCGCCGGCAGGACTCGCAGCACCAACCGGCCAGCCCGGGGGCGGCCGCCGCGCAACAGCGGCAGGCCACCGCCAACGACATCGGGCACCACGGCCCCGAGGAGGAGATCATGTCGCTGCAGATGAACCAGACGCACCACGAGTGCGAGGCCAGCATGCCGCCGGCGGGCATCGGCGGGGGCGGCGTTGGCGTCGGGGTGGGCGACCCGCTGCGGCTGGCCTCGCTGCCCGACTACACGCTGACGCTGCGCCGCTCGCCGGACGACATCCCGCTCATGACGCCCAACACCATCACCATGATCCCCAACTCGCTGGTGGGCATGCCCAACCTGCACCCGTACAACACCTTCACGGCCGGCTTCAACTCCACCGGCCTGCCCCACTCACACTCCACTACCCGCGTATAGCTTTAAGGAGCCGAGCAGGAGCCTAGGGCCAGGGGTGGGGGAGGGGGGAGGGGGGAGGGGATGGTGGAAGGAAGGCTGGGGGTGTGGTGGTTTTATAAGCATCATGGAAGCAGGAGAAGGGGAATTGAAAGAGGAATAAAGCGTTTTAAATAGACTTTTACAGAGGGGGGAGTCACAGAAGCTCTTTCTGGATGTCAAGTTGTGCAGACCTGCCAAAACAGAACTGCTTTCTCTCTGCCCTTGTGGAAGGGTCGGGCCTTTCAGCAGTATTTTTTTCTAAGAATCATTTTAAAAAGAAGCCTTTTTAAGCAGACTGGGGAGATATCAACATTTTTTTCTTGAATAAATAACAAAAAAAGAAAGAAAAGTGCTTTTTATTTCCCATTTTAGTCTGTGGGAAACTGTTATCATAAACTATGGCCTCTAAGATATCTGCATAATATTTGTGTTGCTTGATTTCATTTTTTCAATGCCTTACAGAGAGCTTGTTTTTTTTTTCTCTATTTCTATTTTTCCCTGAAGGAGCACGTAGTGTGTTGTTCTGAATGATTGGATTGACAAACAAGAGGAAACGCAGATGTAGAAAATGCATATAGGATTGAATCAGCACCAAGCAACTGTTTTTTTTTTTTTTCAGTTGCTTACCCTGGAAACAACCACATACGTTTTCTTATCTTTTTTAAATCCAGGATTAAGGGTTCGTCTGGAATAGACTGCACCAACAGAGGAGACTGTGCAGATCATATATGTTACTGTGATTGTTTCGTTAAGGGAGAAAAGTACATCTTTTACATCAAAACGATCTCTATCTCTGAGCGCCACACACCGCACACTTACACATAATGCTCCGGGCACGTGTGTGTTTGTGTGCACAATAAGGGAGCATCTGGACATGTCAGTTTTTTGAAAATGAGGATACTCTGTGTGTGTGTGTGTGTGTGTGTGTGTGTGTGTGTGTGTGTGTGTGTGTGTGTGTGTGTGTCTGTGTGTGCATTTGCGTGAGTTTGTGCATTTGCGTGTGTGTGTGTGTGTAAACTCATATGGCTGTGTACATGCAGGTGTGTGTGTGTGTGTGTGTGTGTGTGTGTGTGTGTGTGTGCGTGTGCGTGTCCTCTTTTAGTTTGTTGAGTGTTTGTGTTGTGAGGGAGGGACGGGTGGGGGGCTTGTTTATCATGTTGATTTGGTTCACCACAAGTAGTGTTTCAGCTGCGTCTCTGGTTGTCTGTCTTTGCGAAATAGCACTTTTGTTCTTTTAAAAAAATGTTATATATGTCTAATTTTGCTTAAAACAGATTTATTACAAAATTACAAAACAGATTTATTACAAAATAAATCTATTATTTTATGTGTAAGAGGAAAAATAGCTAAAGATTCAAACTAACTGACATGATCCATTGACTTTGTAAGAGTTCTGCCCAAAAAGGGGGACAGTGGCCTGTCTGCACTGACTAAACTTCAATCAGAGCAGACGTGTGTTTCTTTCTATCTATATCTATATATATATATATAAATATGGGCAAACATTCATATATGTATAGGGCTTTTATGAAGATTTAACTCCAGGGACCTGATTCAGCAAATGAGCACAGAAATCAGATTGAATGCATCAATGTTCTGACGACAGAGCTGTCATTTAGTGTTTGTGCTATTTGAACTCCTATGTCCATCCGCTGAGACAACGGCAGACATCTTTTTAAAAGCTCTATGTATATATTTATGTAAAAAATATATTTAGTATTTATTTATGTATACCAGATGTATACATGCTTATTGTGCCATGTGCCAAATTAAAACCATAAAACTGGAGAAAAGAAGGTTTCATAAAATACTTCTTTCTTCACGCAAGCTTTTTCCCTTTCCTCTCTGAAGTATGTCAAATACTGATTTGTTCAACTTGAGTTGCCATTTTAATGGAATTATTAGTGAGCTTTCAGTCCTCTTCCCCACAAGGACAATATTTTGTACCACAAACTCTGCTTTCCTTAGTCACATGGCCTGGGGAGAAACAGAGGCAGACACTTCTGTGAGTGCAGATAGAATTACCAACAGGAAATCAAGAAGAATGATTCAACAGTCAAGAGGGATTTCAGTAGCGCACACACCCACTTCATGGTAGAACTGTCTCTTCATATTTCACCAGGTATGAGTGCTGGATTTGGATGTTTGGTTGGGATATGAGAGAAAAACACTCAGCTCTTACTATTGCCTCAGAGAAACATCACAGGAGATGGAGACTGAAACCTTTGCCTTCATATTGTCCAGCAAGGGGCCTTGTAATTGTTCTGCTCTCTCTAATCAACCCCTTCTGGTCTGACTCAGCAGCCACAGGCTTAAGTGACACAGTCCACCTAAATCTTTGCTCGGTTCTACTATTAATAGTGTGTGAAGTTTGCTTAACAAGGTCACCTGCTGATCGTCTGTAAAAAAGAAAAGTACTCCAAATCATCCACCGAACAGTGCTGTTGTCGTAAGAATTTAGCAGGTCTCTTCCCAGCGCCACCACAGCCGCCTGCAACCGTTTGTCACCGCAGCGACCGAGCAACAGACAGGAAACCACATGCGCGCGTAGCGCCTAATGCAGATAAAGCCTAATGTTGTGCCAAATAGACACGCCGAGCCATTGGCTTTGATTAGGCCGAGCAGGAGAAGCACTCAGTCATCAACGGGTCCAGCGCGTCCTGCTCAATGAGGGGTGGACGTGGCGCTCGCAAATCCACAAAAAGGCCTGCATCCTCCATTTCAAGTCATCAGCCGTCTTGCGGGGTGCAAATTTGTCTATATCGGCCAAGTGGGTAATGAGTAGTCACTGGCTCTGAGGAGGCTTGGGCCTTTATAGCTGGCTGGGACTACATGGGTCCATTAGTAATCAAAAGACAGGAGGAAAGAGAGAGCACCTTCCACCACAATAACACACATTTTTGTTATTAGTAATTCTTCCTATTAGTATTTAGAGACTCCACTATTTTGGTAAAGGTAAAGTAGTTTTATTGCGAGATTTTTTCAGTAATATGGTGCATATTAATTAGACCTACTCTGCTCGGGGGAGAGAGGATCAGGATGGAATGCCAGTACTACACATCATTTGTGTTTGCAGGGTTGACCATGCAGAAGTCAGATTGCGTGCCAAATATCATTGTGCCACCCACTGGGACTGAAGGCAGAATGTAGATGTGATCCGGTACATTTGGCAAGCCAGTTAGTTGGGAGCTGGGTGCCATACGCACACCCACACACTCATCCTAGCAGAACCACTGTTAGGCTGGTATTTGGTGAGTTCATACACATAGTGAAGCCAATTATGTTGTCTGAATAGCATGTTTGGTCTATAGGTCACAGTTGAAATGGTGGCATTTTATCCACGTTCACAATAATTTTTCAAGAAAGGAAACTATGAACATTCTAACAAAATATTCTGTTCCGCCACAATATGAGGAATGTGACAGATTTAATCAGATCTTTAATCAAATACGGTGATTATCTTCACCGATTACATAAATTGGTGTGCAAAGTTCGATCAGAGTACACGGTTTAGAGTTTGTTCGCATGTAACCACATTGATTGCCTGTGCTGTCAGTGCATTCAATTTCTGAAGTTTGAAGTTGGAATTCTATATTATGTGGGGGATCATTTGACCGCTTAGCTAAGCCAGGCAACGGATGAACGGGCAGTGGTGGAAGACTCTGTTTTCACATGGGGATCCACTCTTCACTTTCACACAAATGTTGGTGTTTTTTTTAGGCTGAACGTTTAGGTCACAAGACGCTGGGCTGTTTGAATCATCTCATTTAGGTGTTCTGAAAATCTTTGTTTAAAAAAAAAGAAAAATATGTGAAAGATCAATAAAGACTCCAAATGCTTTTTAGTTATATGTCTGAGGTTAATCATTCTCAGTAATCACTGTACAGAACAGTTTTATAAGAAGCCCTGTTATGAATATATCTATGTTATGTCCATAGAATGTATTTATAATTGTGCACATAAGAAACATATACAAAAATAAAAAATATCTATACATCTTTACACACAGCATTTCATTGTGGGTCTTTGAAAAACAGGAAACATCGCAAGTAGCTTTTTTCTGCAGACTTTGTAGTGCACACATGGCCTAGTTCCGCTCTCAGAGGGCACGTGCATGTGCACACACACACACACACACACACACAGCTTCCTGCAGCTGCATGGTTGTTGCGATGCGAGTAAGAAAAGGAATATATTCAGTTTCCATCTCCTTATTGAAGCCGACAGGAATAATTGACCTCTGATGGCTACATAGAGCACTACGAACATCTCTGAAATCCTTATCTAATCGGTTCCCTGAGGCTTCATACCCTACAGGCGTATGTAAAAGTTGGTCCTATGGTCATATATACCACCACATCTGCTGTACTGGACATGGGGTTTTGGCTGCTTGCAAGATGCAGGCTGCTTATACATCATTTGCTAATACTGTTGTAGCATTATAAGGGAGTTGTTTATCTTTTTATCATGATAAAGGAACAAGGACATTAATTGGACAGGGCTGTGGAGCGGCGACTGGAAAGCTTCCTTTCTGAGGGCCAGAGGTCCCAGCTGCTGCTTTGACTGGTACTATAATGATCCAATCTCCATGATGGATGGCTGCGAGAAGCTACAAGGCTGTACTGAGACCAGGGGGGGGGTGCTGTGAATACCCAGCACCCCCTAATCATCTGCGCTACCAGATAAACCCCCAATTACATTACAAGTTATTAGGTACGATTCAGTCTGCCTCTCAAAGCAGGCACGTGTCCATTTAGGAGGCCTATCAGTGATCTGTACTAATTACTGTGGGCAGCAAATCTTCAGGGCACATTCAAGGCAGGGCCAGCAAGCATGCACTCAGGCGTTTTAAAGTGATTCCGATCCGGGCCCAAGCTAATGACATGGCTGAACCTTTATTAACTTTATGTACGGCTGATAACGACCCCAGATGCAGGTCTCGCCCTAACCCTTTCTCTCCCTATCTCTCAAATGAGCCATAAAGCCGACTCTTTGGCTCCGACTATTGCTCAGAGGGCCGTGACAAGAACAACGGAGTCCACCGCCGCCGCAGAGGGCAGAGCGGGGTTGCGCAACCGCTGGAGATGGCCGCCGGGAGCAACGAGGGAAAGGAACCACAGACAATGTGGCTCCTGTGCAGCAGTAGACGAAATATAGGGAGACCATTAAAGACCTCCAGCCGATGCCTGGGCCAGCGGAGATCAAGCAGCATATCACAGGCGCCGGGGAACACTCATCATTCACCCCCACCCTCCCCGTGGGAGCATATTTCACAATGGAGCGTCATTCCATTGTCTGTCACAGACTGCCTGTGTGAATCAGCTGGTTCAGTGGCAGTTCAATGGAAATTCCTGGGGAGTCCTCTCCAGGCAACAGGTGGATCGGTCGAGATCCGGGTTAAAAACATTGGGTTTGCCCTGGAATAGAATATCACAACAAAAGGTGATCAAAAAATATTTTAAAATCATCATCAATTTTAAAATCATTTGAAAATGGATGACCTTTGAGATAGTGTGCTCACTGGAATGTACATCATAATCATGAGGGCATTATGAGTCTAATAATAAATAACTATAATTGACATTGTTACTTATGGAAAATATTAGGCATGTTCACATTCCTGAGACATTGATGTGGGCTTTGTCATGCAGGCATTCATCTCTCATGAGGGAACTATGTAATACAGTTGCATCAGTTGCAAGAGTCTGACCATCAGATGGCAGTCATTCATGCCCTATACAGCCTGCTGAAGCAGAAAGGTCTAAGAGTCTGGCAAAGATGAACTCTATGATATTCTGTATGTTAATAGACTGAGGAAGATATGTATTTGGTAACTGGGTGCAGAAAACACTTCAAATATTTCTGGATATATTCAATGAAGCCTTTTTGTTATCCTTTTTTATTTTAGGGTTGTCTTTCTGTTAGTTACTTTTTAGTTCATGTTTTGCTTTGTTTTGTTTTTGCTTGTTGTTGTTGTTTTGCTGGTTATTAGTTGTCAAGTTATTTTGTCGAGTTATTTTGGTCATGTGAGAAAAATAACACATTCAGTCATGTGTCGGGTCTGACATGATTTGAAGTTTTGTTTGTAATGCCCTCTCAGGTGACATTTCCTGAGCACTGATTAACAATGTGGTGGAAATGGCCCTGCACATACTGCAAAGGAGATGGCAAAGGGTAAACTAGCAATAAACAACGTCTCTGAGCCTCTAAGAAAAAAAAAGAGCTAAAAATTCCAGTCGCCACACAGTGGAATTCAAATACCTCTGAAGTAACCATTCTCGCTAAAGAACTCTGTGCATTTCCTGTTCCTCCCAGTGCGCTCTGGAATGAAAAATAGCCTGACGGCAAGTTCAGTCATGGAAGACAGATCTAACTTAGCAACCTAACTGTGGTTGCCGTTGCCACCTTTAGATATATTTAAAAAAACAAACAAACTGGTTGACCGAGAGGGGGAAAAAGTTCATTCATTTCAGATGGTGGTGGAACCCCTGGGCCCAGTATAGGTTATTTTCTTTGCACCAGCCGTCCAATGTAGATGCCTGACAAACCTCCAACAAAAACAACTCCCTGGAACTGTGGGTTCCTTTCGGTTACGTAACGTCAGCGCTCTGCTGCCTTCATTAGGAGGTGGCTGGTCTCCCTCCCTCTCTCGCTCCTGCTCTCTCAGCTCCTCACACAGAAGCCGCTCGCTGGGCACGCGTGTGCGCTCGCGTACGCTCCCAAGGGCACCACACTGCTCGGTCTCCTCCATTAAACAGACAACATGAGGCGGCATGAAGCGCGCTGCGCTCGTCTCTTAACGATCCACCCAACAGGGCTTCCTCTCCCGCCGCTTTGGTGTTGTCTTTGTTTTCCAATCCCAAGATGGGCCATACGGCAATCAAAAACAATTTACATTTTTGTGCTTAATTGGGTGAACAGGGTGAAGCCATAGCAACTGCTTTTTTGTTTTGTTTTGTTTTGTTTTTCTGCCATACGTACTATTGAAACAAAACAGCATGCTTAAATCCTGTCTAGAAAAAAAACAAAGAAGAAGAACTGTGTATTTTCATATGAATGGAGTTGAAGCAGACGTGCCTCCATTCATGTTCAAATTGATAGCCACTCATCCCTGCGAGCTGTTTCTGTCATGCAGATACACTAGACGAGGCACCAGGCCCCGACAACCGTCTGCTCTCACAAGCTCTCCATCCTCACTCCAGCCGCACATGCTAATTAAGCAGGGCATGGCTGCTAGGACACAGCAGGCCTGGTTCAAGGTGATGCGGAAATTTTCAACTATTTATGAATTACAGCCCTGCAAAAGTGTTAAGTCATGTCAAATACTGTCCACAGTGTGTTGTTATACACACATACACAAAACATCACATAGATTATTAATATTTGAGAAGAAGACATCTAGAATCTAGTTGAGAATAAAAAAGTGTCAATTCCGTGAACACATAATGTGTCATGTTATAACTGAGACAATGGCCACTGCAGTGCTTTTTCTTTCTATTTTAGTATTTTTCAGAAATTGCTGGAACTTCCTGTTTTGTAGCTTTCACACCCTCTCTGTGCAAATGCGTTCCAAAACTTTGCCATAAAAGGAAAGTCCCCAAACCCAGAAGCCAAGAAAGTTTCGGATTCCTAAACAGCTGTGGCCTGAGTGCTGCGTCCACCCCCACTCTTTGGCTCTCCCTACCCAGCTACCGTGGACAGAGGTCAGTCTGTGGCCAGCAGAGTCAAGTGCCAAGTTCAAAGCCAACTCCTTGAGGAGGACGCTAAGGAGAATGGCCAGAACACAGTGTCTTTAAACAAACTAAGGACAGGATGCTCACACTAAATACTGAATAATGAGCCCTCTCTTCCCCCCCTTTTAGATCCAAGGCGGTATTGCGTAACAGAGGAACCCAGAGTACCACTGTTGCATTGTTTTTCCCTTACCAAAAAGTAGCTTTCTGTCATCATGTGTGAAGAACATTCAGTAGCTGTCCTTGTATTTATTATCCCCAACAGCAGATCCTGTGGCCTATTTTTCACTCTCTCAAATGTGTTCACCCCCACACCTGCCAATTTGACACTGACACACACCTGTCGTTTAATATCAACAACAACAACAACAACAACAACGCCACATTGAGTAGTGGGGCTTTTAAATCTTTCAAAATGTTGTACATGGATAGTTTCATCAAGTTGTGCTTTGATGTCTCTAGCCTAGTTGAGATTCTCTATCACCACGGAGATCCTTAATGTGTCAAACATTGCCTGCAGATGATATGAGGTTTTGACAGCCTGTGGTTGACTAATTGAGTTAGATTGAGCAGGGCCTGACTTTAGTATTTCATTTTACAACGGTTTGAAGGATTACTCAGAGACATTACAAATTAACCTGCGCTCTCCTACTCCTAGCCCTACCCTAAGGCAAAGGTCGAAAGAGGAGACGCAACGTCAGCAGAGACATTTTAGCCCCTCTTGCTCATGTTTACCAAAAATAACTCAAGATTCTGCAATCTTGTCTGTTTGTGTGTGATACCCAGTGTCACATGCAGTTGTGTGAGTAAATCACAACTAAAACCACAAGACTCTTAGGAACTGATTTCATCATAACTGTCACAGGTTTTAGCTATCCTCTGATCTCACAACCCAATTTTAGCACTACTCTTTGTGATGAGAAGTGCCATTGTTGGCCTTGCTGTTACATAATGTTCAATATCTGCCTTGTGACATAATGTAACCTAAACAAGCTAAAAAGGCACATCTTTCTTCATAAATTGGCAAATGGCTCTGCTATGGTCTTGTTCTCTGTACTCTTCTGTTGGCGTAGCTGTGGGACATTCCAGGCAGTATTTCATCCCACTCTAAAACATGGGCTTTCAGAGGGCAAGCAAGTGCCCCCATGACTCCTCAAATAGCCCCTGACTCTTGGGCAGACACAGACAAAAATGCTCTCTATTGTTTTGCACTCGGCATGGTTGACGCACATCCTGTCGAAGACATCCACAGACTAGGGTCTTTGTCTTTGTTGATTTCCTTGTGTGCTCTCAGAAATGCTCAGTAAAACATAATCAAAGCACGGCGATGAAGGAAATAGAAACAAAGCATAGCAGACACACAATGCATGGCAGGCACGGCTACTGACACTTTACAGTCTCTGCGTACCTCATACTGTAAACACTCCAGTAGGCTAGAGAACATGACTTAACATAGATATTAAAAGATGATGACGGAATGCATTGATTAAAAGCTTATGACAAATGAATGCATAGATAAAAAGCTTTATTGGTCTGTACATTCATCAGTTGAACATAATCCAGTTAAATATGTCTGTGATGATTTAAACATGACACAACCTCCACAACAGAAGAAACAAATTATACACCATTATATGACATAGGACTTCTGTACAACACCTTCATCAACCATATTCCATCATATTTCACAAAGTATAAAATGCTACATCAAATTAAAATTCAATAGCCGTTTTAGCTCTCATAAGAAAAGTATATAAATAGGGGGACATCTGAAGAAGGGTTAGTAAAAAAATATTTTGAATGGACAATGTAATGTAAAAGCCATTTTATACTGGGGACACCGCAGGCTGGTCTGATTCCAATTGCTCTTACTAATTAGACCACAGCATGGGGTCTTTTCATGACCCACCATTAAAGCGGGAGTCTTAATTAAAAGACATTTAAAAGAATGTCACACTTCCTTGTCAATGTAGTCCGGCCACCATTCCCGACAGAGCCCTCGCCGACATGATTTTCTTTGTGGCCCTGAGGTTAACCTCTTGTAAAGGGGGAGTGGGGGGTGGAGATCGGGAGGTGTCGCAGCAGCGAGCGAGGATGTCGACTTGTCGCACTCCAGTTCGCTTTGTCTCTATTGAACTTCGGGCTTGTTACACTGCCAGTCACGTGGACCCCTTTTCCCGCTCACATCTCTGTCAAGGAGATAAAAGTTGTGACAGCTTAGTGGAGGAGAGAAGTTAGGATTTGCATGTGCATGGCAGGAAGCGCAGATGTTGGGGGAGTTATGATTCACGAGCCGCACTTATCTGTACACCCACAGATAACACAAGCTGCTCAGTGGAAGGCCATTTAAAAAAAATCACTATCTCTATTGGTATGCTACACAGGAATGTGGCTTCAGCAACTTGAAAAGCCCACCAATGATGTCACCTTGCAGCTGATACTCTACTCTGATGTTATTGGTTGAGGGTGGTCTAAACGGTGACAAGTTGTGATGATGACTGATCTTTCTACTCAGGGTTTTTCTACTACCGGCAAAATAAGTCAGGGGTTTTCTACATACCAGCAAGTTCACGGTCCAAGTTGTCGATGAAGCTCTGAAGGTCCCCTGTGTCCCCAAGTTTGGCTGCAGAGAGGGAGGAGGGAGAGGAAAGAATGTGAGTGCACAGCAGCAACGCTCCCAGCTGCACAGAGGCAGTGCTCAGAGCACTGGCATTTCCTCTGGAACATACCGAGTCGCCCATAAGAAACGCGATCTTCCACTTGAAATTACATAAGGGGATTGAGGGGGGGGGCAGTGCAGGACGGGAGGGAAAGGGTAGTAACATCTAAACCCCCCCCCCAAGTACATTCTTTTGTGTGTGATAGAAAGGATGAGATACATTCGTGGCCACACATTCAACTGGCTTTGTCACATTGTATCATAAACAGCCCATAATCCCATGAGGCAGTCACGCCTGCGGCCCACCTCGCCATGCACCAGGCCAAGGATCCTATTGAAAGGGTAGGTCCATCAGTGGCGCATGTGAGCTAGACAGCAAGCAGGCTTTGTGCTGTTTCCATTCTCTGGGCTCTTGTCTACAGGGTCTTGTATTATTGATAAGATTCATGCATTTAAATGAAATGATGCTCCTCAAATTCACATTCCTACACTGAAGCCCCCCCACCCACACACACACACACACACACACACACACACACACACACACACACACAGACACACGCACACACACACACACACACACACATTCACATACACACATACAACACAACAAGGCAACACAAGGAAAAAAAATGAAATAAAAAAAGTGTTGTATAGCAATTAAATCGAGTGCAGATAAGACGAAATAGGGTGACTGAGTACCCAACCAACCCAGGGTCAAAAATAGTTGGAATTGGGGGCAGCCCACCCTCTGGCATTGTTGTGTAAATGTGATGGCTATCTGGATAGAGATGTTATGGTAATACCTTTAGGTGCCGCCGTCATTCCTGCAGTGTTCAACTCCTCCTCGCTGGTGTTTAAGCTGTTTCCAAGAGACGGTTCACTGCCTGGGGAGAGTACACCAGAGTTATACAACTCATTCAGAGTGTGAGGTTTGTCATTTTGATCTGTAATCTGTAGGCACTTTTGGTTTGTGGTCAGAGAGCAGTTGATGAAGAGATTTTATTCTCTGTGTTGCAGTTTGATTTCTGCCTGGTATTGGGGAGGATTCATTTAGAGTGATGTCAACGAGGTCACTGCATCACATTTAACTGAAATTAGCTTTTTCATGATATGACACACAAGTATTGCATTGTAGACACTGTTCAATGTTAATGTAAGTGAAGTGTTACATTGTGTATAGCCAGCATATTAAATGTCACACACAAAAGTAGAAAGTAGCCAGCTTCATGGTCCCTGATGAATAAACCAAAACACTGAGGTAGTGCTCTTGTTTGTTTGTTTGTTTGTTTGTTTGTTTTTACATGTTTAAGGAAGAATTTATGAGGTCAGACGTGACTCTGAATTCTACCACCTCAGCAATCACTTATAATATAATATGAAAATAACTCACTGTAGTCGGAATCATCTATGCCGCTATCGCTCACACCATCATTAAGTCCAGTACGTCGCTTTGCTTCATTAAGAAGGTGACCATACGCGTATGGGGTACTTTGCGCCGGGACCCTCAGTTCTTCAGCAACATCGTTGAATTCTTGAAGCAAATCCCCCAGTTCTATATCCAGGTCTTCTAAGAAATAATCGCACAAAACAGTAAATACTGGAATATTTGGCATAGCCTATGTATGCAGCAAATCATAATTTTGCAAATAGTTGGTCTCATGAGCTGCTGACATTATGGCTAATGATCAATTCCTCACCTGTGAATGTTTGGCCCGACATCCTTGTATACTTGCTTGGTTAGACAGAGGTCAAAAGTAGAGTGGACTGAGAAACTGCTTGCTTGGACGTTCAACTCCCCCATTTATTCGGGCGCTCCGCCTGCGATGGAAGGCGCCTCAGTAACGTCCAATGAACGTTCAATACAGCTTTTGTGGTTTCCCTTGTGCATTGGGGGAGGGCGACCAAACTTTCCCTCGTAGCGAAATCGGAACATTCCACTAATATAGAAAGTGACGCAAATCTAACGGGGTCTTCATGGGTGTGAGAGAGCGAGTAAACGTATGCCCTAGACACCTTTCGGATCAGTGACACCCATTTCTGAAGTGTTCTACTCTGAACAGTTCAGTGAACTAAGATATTGCAATTTCTACACATCATTCACAGTCAATGAGATTTTTTTTAAAAAGATAATGTGTTAGCACATTTTGACTGAATTCTCTGATTCTATTTTCATCGTAGGCTAGGCTACTTTGCTTCATGACTGATTGCTGATATTCAGAGTCTGTATGGAAACCATTGCAGCATAAATGACAACTGTGTAGGCTAATGTGTTAGACCGACGAGTCTTCTTACACCATGAAAAGTAGGCCTACACAAGGTGACCGCATGATGGCGGCAGCTCTTCATTGAACCGGGTCGTGCGGTATCCTATCTGTGGTGTTCTAGTTGACACGGGCTACAAAATATGCTTAATTGCACATATTTCAAATGAATGCTTTACGATGTTTTTTTTAATGAATTAAACATAACACGTCGCTCCGAGATTAAATTCCAGTGACAGCGGTCACCTGTGCTGCTTCTAGCACAGCCACCAAAGAGTTAATGAAATGGAATACGAATGTGAAACCTGTTTTTTGATTGGTCACTGTAGGTTATAGCGTTGCTAAACCACTATTTGTACAGTGGAGGCCACGCACCTGAATTGAAGAGGGCGGGGACCATTCAAAGGTAGGCTCGTGGTGTCTGGTGCAAGCACATTGTGGCTTCTCACCTGTTAACATGTTTTAAAGTAGCCAGCTGGGCCATGGGATTTGCGATAACATGAATACCGTTGTCCTACTACAGGTAAGACTCAAACATTGTTCTCAGTTAAGGAATGTATTTTATTCACTCTTGTGTAGCCTAACACGTGTTAGTAGGCTAAAGTCATACAAGCATGTTAACAGTGAACATTTAAGTTTGACAGTAATGTTTGTATGACTAAATTAACTTGAAAATAAATGTAATTCCAGGGAATTACCATTGCATGTAAAAGCAAAAAACTGCTGTGTAGAACATTATACAGAATGATTATTCAGATTTCATAGACTTACAGTATTCTTGAAATCCACTTCCTTGGTTAGATGTTAGCTTAGAGTATATGACAGTCAGTACAAATTGTTAATTCAATATTGATCAACATTCTTTGTTTTAATGCAGTAGGCTACTGCAGAAGTCAAAAAAATTAAATTTTTAAAAGTTAACTAGTAATGATATGGGAGAAACCAGATGTCTACTGAATTTGCATTCTTATAGAACTTGATGATGCCAATCATATTATCCTAAGACAGATCTATTTATCAGTTTTAATTCTGAACTGGCAGCAACTGCTAGAGGCCTCAGTTAAAGGTGCCATGTGTAATGTCCGCCAAAAAATCAATTCATACTCCACATTCCATAAAAGATGGGGCAGTATAGGCTACCTCCAGAAAGTGAGTTGGTCTACCCTAGAGTAACAACCGAGACACATGTATTGCAGTTTGGCTGGCGGTTATGTTGCCCGCATACCGCCTCCCATGGCCGAAACTGGTATTATGACACCTGTCGGGCTGTGGCTAGTAATTTAGCATGCTAATTTAGGTTGATCTCTCTGCAGCACTATACCTTGTTATTTTTTTAATGACATCATTGCCCTTATTTCTTCTCATTCTTTTGATGCGTGTAGCTCATTTTTTGGATATTTTTACCTCAATTCTTACACATGGCACCTTTAATGGTAATAGGTCAAATTTGATGGTGATATACAGAAGAATAAAAGAGTCAGCCCTTCGGATGATCGGTTTTAGACAGAACTTAGGTTAGAATCTTAATTTTCACACAGTGAAATCTTAATTTTCGCACAGCTCAGGTCTAAAAACAGAGGTACAGCTAAGTTTCACAGATGTCACATCACAGGTATGATTCAAATGTATGAATGGTTAACAAATATGATTCACAGGTATACAAGTTCCATATAGTTAGTCAGTATAGTCCTCACACAACAATATAGTTCTCAGAATGTCTCAGTGTAGATCTCAAATAAGTCTCAGTATGGTTAAATGGTAAGTGCACAGATATGTTGAGATATGGTCACATGTTGTTAGAATGTATGTTAGTAGGTATGTTAGATAGATAGATAGATAGATGCTTTATTGATCCCTAAGGGGAAATTCAGGAAACAACAACATTGCTAGCAACATTGTCAGAGATGTATGGTTGACAGGTGTGCACAAACAGGCACACACGCAATGTCATACATGGTCATCACCACTGGTCTGGTCTGGGACCTAAAAGACAAAAGCAAGCAAGTTTAACAGTTATACCAAAATAATACAAGGAATGTCTGCAATTGTACAATACACATTTACATGCAATGCAATTAGTTAGTTTAGTAGAAATGTAGGCCAATGGTATTAACCATGGTTACACATTATGGCCTACATAGGCCAGTTAACTTGACATAAGTGTTGACTACAGTCTGGTCCATGTGCTGGTTATGAATGAAGTCCAGCTCCTTCAGTGTGTAGGTGTGGCATTGCAATACATGTAATAAACCTCAATAAGATCATGAAAACGGTTCCCTGTTTCAGTGCTTGTTTTTCTCTTTCCTTGTAGAAAGTGCTTTTTGTGGTTATTTTAAAGCAAACAGTGTGCAGTACACTGCGTTTCCAAGTCGAAGAGGAACAGCAGGAAGGTGTCTACATTGGAACTATCAGCAGAAACTATCTGGGCCCATACCTGCTGCATGATGAGGACTTCATAAGTCTACATGAAAACACCGGCAACCTGTATACTACCAAGCAGATCATAGATAGAGAGAGCGTGTGCCCTCCTCAGCAGCATGGTGATTGCACCATAACCCGCTATGCTGTTGTTGGCCCACAGAACATCACAGAAGTCATAGAGATCATACTGAATGTGGCAGACATCAATGACAATGCCCCATATTTCCCTGAGCATGCCATGCGCTTGAGTGTGGCAGAGGATGTAAGTGTTGGGACAAGTTTCGTCTTGGATGGTGAAGCTCAGGATATGGACTCTGGAATCAATGGTGAGATAAGTTACCATTTGCAGGATGATAGTGAATTCTTCTCTGTGATAGAGGATGGACCCTCTCTGGTGCTTGTTTTGCAAAAGGAATTGGATCATGAAATTCGGGATAAGCATCAGATGACTGTTATTGCTACAGACCATGGTCAGAGACCACTCAGCAGCAGTGCCACAGTGATAGTTACTGTGTCTGATGTCAATGATAATTGCCCAGAGTTTGATCCAGACATTCCCCATTCAGTGACCATCAATGGAAACACCCCCAAGGGCTCATTCATTGCCCAGATGAAAGCCACAGACAGAGATGCAGGCCGCAATGCCGCCATAGACTACTCGTTTAGCAGGAAGAACTCAGAGAAGGCCATGGCCTTGTTCCATCTGGACCGACACAGTGGACTGATCACCTTAGCTGATGACGTTCAGGCTGACAGCCCGCAGGAGTTTGTGCTGAAAGTCCTCGCCAGCGGGCCCCTCTGCTCCCCCGTCGCCTCCAAGGTAACCATATCTGTGCAGCCAAAGACAGGGCCCGAGCCGGTGATCGAGATCAGGTTCATAGCCGAGCATGAAAACCAGACTATACTGTTACAGGAGAACATGCCACCATCAGCCCTGGCCCTTTTAGAGCTGCGAGACGGCCCCAGCGGCTGCACCCTCTCCATCGAGGAAGACGTGCCATTTTCCCTAAAACCACAAACTCAAAATAGTAACTATCTCCTTTCAACATCAAAGCCACTTGACTTTGAAATGCGTTCTGAATACCATGTTATCGTTGTCATTGCAAACACCCAGGGCAAGCATCTGACACAGAGGAAGGTGATCAAAGTGCTGCTAGTTGATGTGAATGATAATGCCCCGCAGTTCAGTCAAACACACTATCAGGTACATGTGGAGGAGAACAATAAGCCAGGGGCCAACATTCTTCAGGTCAGGGCGTTTGATCCAGACAGTCAGCAAAATGGAAGGCTATTTTACAGACTGAGCGAGAGCACATCCCCGATTTTTCATGTGGACCGCGTGACGGGTGAGCTGACGGTGTCAGTCTCTCTCGACCGAGAGCAGCGTGAGTTTTACTCAGTGACTGTGCTGGCCCGAGACAATGGCTCCCCACCGCTGGAAACGGCAGCGTCTGTGTCTGTCCACGTGCTGGACCAGAATGACAATGTGCCCGCTTTCCTCACACCTCACTTCATTTTCTTCGTGCTGGAGAGCGTCCCCCGTTTGGCGCCTGTGGGAAAAATTGGGGTGACGGACATGGACCAAGGTGCCAACGGGCACATGGAGGTGCGCGTGTTTAACGGCACTGGCCCTTTCGTGATGGACAACGCCCAGGGAATGCTGCGCTGCACGAAACAGCTGGACCGTGAGGAGCGGGACCATTACGAACTCTTCCTGGTGGCGGTAGACGGGGGCAGCCCCGTGCTGTCTGCCACCGCCCAGGTCACGATTTACGTGGAAGACGTCAACGACAACTGGCCCCAGGTGATCCTGCCCCGCAGCAACCTCACCTGCCTCACCGTGCTGCCGTCCACCCCAGCCGGCTCTATGGTCACTCGCATCTACGCTGTGGACGACGACTCGGGGATCAACTCAGACATCACCTACCATCTTGTCGGCAGCGAGCCGGCGCAAAACTGCCCGTTCCAAATCGACCCGCACTCGGGCAACATTTCACTCGCCCAGCGTCTGATGGGTCAGGACTATGGGATGCACCACCTCTTCATTGTGGTGAGCGATGGGGGGAAGCCAACCCCACTCCAGACCCCAGTGTGGGTTAACCTGCTGGTCAATGAGACACTGGCGCAGTGTCACCTAAACAGTGTTCCAAAGAGCCTGCCAAGCACACTCCCGCGGCCCACTGTGCCAAATCGGTGTGAGACCAGTGAGCAGTATGGTCAGAATCCCAAGTTAATACTACTCCTTGGCTTGGGCATGGTCGTTTTATCTCTGTGTCTCTTATCAATTGCCGTGGGGCTGTTTGTGAAGCAGAAGAACATGAGGCATCATGTAAAGGCTCGTGAAAGGATCCCTCTGAGGGACAAACATTGCTCTGATCACTGAGAAAAAGACTGATTTGTGTAGTTGCAGAATCATTTACACCTTCAGCTCTACGGAGAACATATTTTTTATCTACACAAATCTCTATGCAAATCTGTATTCTGTAATTAAAAAGTATTTTACATGTTTATATTGCGTACAATGTTTACATTAAGAGTTGTATGGAGACAAATAGAAAAAGTAACAGAATACGACAGGTCATTTTGTCACTCATTGAGTCAGATTTCTATAAACCAGTTTAAACCACTTTAAAAAGGGAGATAATACTTGTTATCATTTCATTCTTAAGAAGAATAACATTCTCCATCTTGAAGGGTGACTTGAGATTGATGATCTCTGATATGAATTACTGTTAGGATTCTATGGTAAACAAGTTTTTCCACTGAGAGTTTCCTCAGTAAGCTTTCACTGATTGAGAGCATTGAGGTTTACCTTTCGTGAGAAGCACAAAAGAAAGGAAATTGGCAGGTCAGAGATCGATTTAGAAATTGTATACATTTCGATAACAATGTCAGGTTTATATTTATGAAATAATCAGGGAAGTGCATTCAGATACTGTGCAACACTTCAATACTGTGAGTTATTGAGTGGTTTACTGTCTCTATTGTCTTGTACTGTATTTATGAGTTGATTTACTATCTCACTCAACTGCTTTTAGAGAATTTTTTAATGAATGTTAATCTTATTTGGCATGCCCTACCCCTTGGAAATGCTATAAATGCACCCTGGAACAAACTGACAAGGGGAGAGTTTTAGTGAGTGTAATTCCTGCTATTAGGCAAGTGGACCTGTTGAATTAGGTAATCCTCTTCTTAGGGGTCTCTCGGATTTCTCCGCTATAATTGATGGAAGTCTCAGGTAATAGTGAGCACAAAGAGGTTTAATGTTTCCCTTCAAGGTAGGTGATGAAAGTGTCCCAAGAACCTGGCTTGGAGGCAGGCCAGAGGAAACCAGGGGGGGTGGCACGTCAAGTGAGAGCGCAAAGGAGGTGCCCTCCATCTCAAGTCACAAGGTGACACGCTGTTATACGATAGCGCCGGCTCGCTGATGCCCCACCAAGATAGATCTCTAACGATGTGCTGCTGTATGGTAGAATTTTGTTGGACAAAATGATTAGTATAGGGATATAAACATGACCATGTTTCAAATTATGTGATGGGGTTAACCAATGATCTGATCTTTACAAACTGTAAGATCACTCATGTATTATTGATCGACTTTTTATGTGAAACAGTTAAAGAAGGGCGAAAAAGACAAAAGGTAATTTTAAGTAAAACCTTAGTCCTTGTCAATATTTCAATTAATATATTTGGCCATATTTACCTTAGAGAGTGTTTGGTCTGCTTAAATGGCATCGAGGCCTACTTACTTTATGTATATATATAAAATGCATAAACATGGAAACCCATTTCCACCACTTGGGGAGAAAATGGACAAAAAGTCAGCATTCTGAGCCAGTTAAATTCTGAACTTTTGGAGATAAAATGTGCAATTATTAGATGTATCGCACAATTTTGACTTTTTATCCCAACTTAATGATCTACATCACCTCAAATGATTTTATAGGTCCAATTAATTAAATCTTAATATGTAATTTACAAATAATCTAATTTTAAAATGAATGTGACCTTGAAAGTAATTGTAATGTTATGATCCTACAATATTTTGGAAAGAAAACTGTATTGCACTGCATAGTGCTGCACTTTATACAGACATACAAAATCTTGGACATGAAAATGTACTGCATTGTACTTGTCCATCACAGCATTTGTTTTGTAATAATGCAACAATCTTAACAGTTACTGTTAAATTGAATAATTTAACCCTTTGACAGTAGCTAAGAGCGCATTTTAATGTGATCTTTGGCTTATTTCCAACTGAACTTCCTCATAATTTCCATAGGTGTGTCATCAGGATAACACATAACATTGCTACCATGAAGCACTTCAGGCTACTGCTATTATAATGTGAGTGAGTGAATATTCCATGTAGAAACTTGTAGAAAGTTGTT
Source organism: Alosa alosa (assembly GCF_017589495.1). NCBI lineage: Eukaryota > Metazoa > Chordata > Actinopteri > Clupeiformes > Clupeidae > Alosa > Alosa alosa. The sequence continues at coordinate 6,252,585 of NC_063209.1, forward strand.
GTACCTTTCACATGCCCTTAGCAAAATTCTCAGGTCCACTGTCAATGTTTGTGTTTATTCAAGCAATTATCAGTTCAGAAGTATCAAACAAGTCAGTCACAATACATTTTCAACAAAGCTGAGCTGTAGCTCATACTTTCTTTGTAAATGTTTGTTTGATTCAAGAAAAATATTGCAAAGTTGGCAAGATTGACATATTTAAATCATTTTCTTCTAATAACTTTACTATGCCATCATTTAATTAAGCTTTCTTTGAAAATGTATTCTTGTAAACAGAAATCCCATCAATCAAGCACAGTGGGGAAGACTGCCATCTGGTGTTTAAGAATGACAGAACATGCATTATGCTCCTCTGTACTTGCTGACATTACACCACGCAGTTTCTGAAACTGGGGCTCTCTCTCAAAACTACACAGAAAACCAAATATCTTGACATTTCATTAAAATCTATATAACGTTATATCACATTCTATACAATAAGAACATATTTATTTCCATATGCCAACTGCACTCTTTTGACAAAACATGTAGACCTATATTGTATACAATCATTCAGAACAATTGAAAAGAAATACAAAGGAGAAACAAAAAGTGTATTTTTTTTCAGTTGGCAACACTCATATCCATTATAGTTTTTCAGATACAATAACACTGTAACTGAAGATGGCATTAACATAGTTAGGCTAGCTGTCAAAATACAGTAGGCCTATATCGCAATGAAAAGTCCTTCTCGTCCACAGAATCAGAATCAGCTTTATTGACCAGGTTTGCATAAACAAACAAGGAATTTGACAGGCATCTGACCACAGCACCTCATCAACATCACGAGCTTTGGCCAGATATCAGGGTATCACCTATAGTTTTGAGTGACATGTCCAGCCCTGGCATGCCACCACACCAATGCCACAGGCCTCTTCCATCACCCAAGGGGCAGGAGAGCTGTCATTCTGCACTTAATAATAATTAGGCTACCCTTTAAATAATTGCAATGGGACAGACGCAATGGAGGTTGATGAGGGGATGGTTGGTTGGTTGCCTATACAATGTATCAGCCATATCGCATGATGAATTAGCATATAGCCTACTCATTGATGAACAGATTTTTATCAGGAGAACTAGTTTAGAATGTCTTTGAAAATTGCGCTGCACTCTTGGGCTTGAGAAATTCTCATAAAGTTGCCATAATTAGCCTAACTAATGTTAAACTATCTGGAACAGGTGCCGTCAACATAACCTAGGCGCGTAGCCTATGTTCACATATTAATATGTTGCAGTGTTTTGGATGTAGCTTATAAAACAACTGTACTGAATATGATTCAGCAGCACCAAAACCTTCGTAATATTTGATCGTTTCTTTTTGCATTATTTGCTAGAAAATTGCCCCTCCAGTGGTGCAAATGAAGGCTACGCCGCTAACAATGAGGTGAACCGAGTTAATTTCTCAAGGCGTAAGGAACCTTGACCCTTCATTATTCGCCGACTTGAACTCAGGCCGCTGTGGTGTGGGCCAGCAGCACATTCAAAGGCCACATTGTTTCTTCAAGCCTCGACTTTGAGGCAGCAACGAATCTGCTCATTGTTGAGGAAGCAGAGCAAGGAGTGAGATTGATAAACCGGGAACTGCAGACAAATCGCACACGATATCGTCGGATCAGGCGCTGTGTTGGTGAATAAGCCCAACAGACGTCCTCGAGATGGGTAAGTTTAATGATGTCCAATGCTTCAGCATCACTGAGACGAATTAGGCAGTGATTTTATTTAAATAAAAATGTGTGTTTGACCCAAAAGTAAACTCTACAAAGATATATGGTTGGACTGTTTATTTAAGTTCCATAACTTTGTTTTAAAGTAGCCTAGCTTACATAATAATATTGTTGAGGATTCTGTTTCACCTGTTACAATGTGGTAGCCTACATAGCAAGGTTAACTTTACTTTAACTGTGCAATCGTCCAACAGTTGATTGTGGGACCTCTTGTTGCCCCACCCCCCTCTCCCAAATTGAATTTTGACTTGAACAGTTTCCCCCAAAATTTAACGAAAGTATTGTGTAGATATTTGGATTATCTGTGTTAACTGTGTCATTGTGTGCTTGAAAGGTTGATATTTTGTAGCTGTGGTAACTGTAACCTCATCATTGTTCCATATGACTAAATCTGTTTTAGTTCTAAATTATTGGGTAAATACATTATTGTGAATTGTGACGTGATTTTTATACATTTATTTCTCATGTTTCTCATCGTTGTGCAAGGTGTTGTATGAAGTCCTTTCAATAGACCCTTCTTCTCTTTTTGATGCATGGCCCAGTTGTCAGCTTTACTGGCACCAGCCCCTAACATGTGTGCAACTCCAGCAAGCTGGTGTCTGACGCCACAATTTGCCTTTTCTCCACCACCTTGGTCTGCTATCCCTTTCCCTGGCTGACGATTCCCATCCCACCCCCTCCGTGCTCAGGCGTGGATATACACTGGCCCGTATGAGGGATTGAGGTGGCTCTTGCCTTTTGTTTGCTTGACACTGCTGGCCCTTGTGTCCCCACTCTGCAGTGGGACAAAGACTATTGTCCATGAAGTCACAAAAGGAGCCTCTCTCTCTGTCTCTTCGTCAGGGAGCTTGCTGGACCTCCTTCTTTTCTCACACTCTCTTCGAGGCACAGGCCTTGAATGGACAGTGGAGCTGAACTGGAGTTGGTACAGGCCGACCCATCTAGCCCCAGTGCTCAGATTCAATCAGCACATGACTTTCTGAGGCAGCATGTCTACTGAGACAGCACAGACAAGCACTCAGACCCACATGAGAAAAAGCTTCTATTTTTTGTCCTTCATATCTCTGTGCCTTTAGTAAAGTGGTCTGATGTGGAGGCTGTTGTGTCTTTTCATACACCTGCTCTCTTAGTTACAATACGCAGCCTAATGGGCTTGGGAACGCTCTGTAATCAGGTGGCGAGCACAAATAATAATGTTCCTGCACCAGAATACTCCACATCCTTCTTGGACAGTGTGTTTTATCTTGTAATTTATTGGAATATTCTGTGCATGGAATCATAAGGTGTTTTTTGATTTTCTTAGGTTGTTATGAATGCTGCATGCGATGCCTCGGCGGAGTGCCCTATGCCTCCCTGGTGGCAACCTTGCTGTGCTTCTCTGGCATCGCCCTATTCTGTGGCTGTGGGCACCAGGCTCTCACCGAGACCGAGAGGCTCATAGAAACCTACTTCGCCCGCAACCTGCAAGACTACATTACCCTAGCATATCTGTGAGTGTCCATCCCATTAAGACTACATTACCCTAGCATATCTGTGAGTGTCCTGCAAGACTACATTACCCTAGCATATCTGTGAGTGTCCTGTAAGACTACATTACCCTAGCATATCTGTGAGTGTCCTGCAAGACTACATTACCCTAGCATATCTGTGAGTGTCCTGTAAGACTACATTACCCTAGCCTAGCATATCTGTGAGTGTCCTGTAAGACTACATTACCCTAGCCTAGCATATCTGTGAGTGTCCTGTAAGACTACATTACCCTAGCATATCTGTGAGTGTCCTGTAAGACTACATTACCCTAGCATATCTGTGAGTGTCCAGCCCAGTATCTCCACAGCTTGTCACTGACATCAGATCCTTTGACAGTGACTCAGTCCTAACTATTTAGATGACATTAAATTTCAATTTAGTTGAAGATTGTGTTGCTAACACGGTTACCTCCGTAGAGTTCTGTATCACTAAGAGCTCTTTGTGTTCCTCCCCCTCAGAATTCAGTATTTCCAATACATCATCTACGGCCTGGCCTCCTTCTTCTTCCTCTACTGCATAGTGCTGTTGGCCGAGGGCTTCTACACCACCAGTGCCATGAAGCAGACCTTCGGCGAGTTCAGGAGCACCGTGTGCGGCCGCTGCCTCAGCTCCACGGTAGGATCAGCAGCTCTGGCATGACATTACAGTTCAGTGACATCTTAATGTCTTACGCAAGCACGTTCCATACAGGTGGGCCGGTTAAGGAGCACGGTTTGCACTTTGAATTGGAACCATTAATTTCCCTGTACATTTTTACCTTTTTAGTTTTTATGTAAACATTCTTTGTCTGAATCAAGCAAAAAATACACAAATAAATTCCTAAATAATTATGATGTCTCTGAAGTCTTACAATGGCCTCTTGCATCCATTCACAGTTTATTGCGGTCACATACATCCTGGCTGTCATCTGGCTTTTAGTCTTTGCCTTGTCAGCACTGCCAGTGTACTTCTTCTACAACATGGATGCCACCTGCCACACGATCGATGATCTGACTGAGACACCAACAAGCATCAACCAGCTGTGTATCGACGCCAGACAGTATGGTTAGTGCCCTGCAGATCTGTATGGAAGTTCAGTCAGATCAAGTGCTGTGCGTATAAAAATATATTTTCCCCTTGGATACACAGTCAAGAATCATATTCAAAATTGCACAGTGAAGGTGGAGTGTAGCTCTGTCCTAGGCCCTGTCTGTTAAACCAAACCCCTGTGGAGAGTATTGCAAGTCATTTCATCACTTCTTATAGATCCGGGGCATCCACTTCTATTCGTCTACTAACACTTGCTCTGACAAAAAAAAAAAAAAAAATCAAACAGTTCTTGTTTCTTGTCTCCCTAAGGGTTGCTACCATGGAATGCTATTCCAGGGAAAGCCTGTGGAATGACCCTGTCAAACGTGTGCAAAACAAGAGAGGTAAGCTCAGCCTAAGGCTATGTGTGATTCTCGACCTCCCAAGTGAGTCCGTCGGGACCTCCGTCAAAAGCCTGCCACAAATGAAAGTGACACTAAAAAAGAAACCTTCCTTCTGGCTTCAGTCGCCCTTTGCTCAGACACTGTATTTTCTCCCCTCTCGTCTCGCAGTTCTTCCTGACCTATGACCTGTACATAGCAGCATTTGCGGGCGCCGGGATCACACTGCTGGCTCTGGTGAGTACACAGCTTGGGGCGCGGCCTCTCATGCAACACAATGGAGCCGTGCCCTTATGAGCCGCTTGTAGTGGGAGTTGAGGAATCCAGCTTGCCATTAGTTATGCACATTCAGACTGTGGCCCGTCTGTTTCCACTGGCCCCGACAGTCTGACTCAACCAGCTGAGAAGCGTTTTTGCTTTCAACCAGCTGCAAAGTGTGGGGAACATTTTTCCTCAGTAAGATAATGTCGTGACGTGTGTATGAAACTGAATTTGACCTTTATGTTTTTTCGCCTGTACTAAAGCTCTGGTGTCTTCTCTCTGGTGTTTCTTTCTTTCTCTCTTTCTCTCTCACCAGCTGACCTATATGGTCTCCACCACCTATAACTTTGCAGTGCTGAGGTACTTGGGGAGAAAGGGCATAAGTCCACGGTGTTAGACTGTCCTCCTCTCCTCCCTATCCTTCCACTGCTATGAACAATGCACGTCAAGGCGCACACTTCCAAAACAACACTGGACTTTGTGAACTTCTTAGACTGGGCTTGTTGCTAAAAATGGGCATTTTCATTTTTCAGCAAGTGCAAAGCTGTAGGATCTATACTTCTGTGCTTTATCACTGGGTCAGATTTCTCACCTACTCACGATAGCACTGTTATGGCAGTTGAGGAAGACCATGAGGATAAACTTGGACCTAATCTATGTTTTTGTAAATGTTGCTGTGATGTTTTTGGAAAGAGGACCTAAACCATATTTTTGTGATTGATTATGTTTTACACTGGCACTGTTTGCTTGTTTCAGGCCAGATTCAAATGATATTGCCAAATGTTGGTCACTGCATCTGTCTTTTGCTGTTTTTGCTTAGATTTTTTTTGTCTTTCATAACCAACACTTTGTTAGTTTTTATTTTAATTTTTTTTCATTACGATAAGCTGTGACCTTAACGAGGAGACTCGTTGCCCCCAAAAATGTTGATATGACATACTGAAAATTTGCCGCTGAGGCCTTCAAACATGTAGAACTGGAGATGACGATGGGTAGTGTGAATACCATTACTTACATCTGGTTGCCATGGCGTCAGACAAAAAAACTAGTACTTGCAGTCTTGCAGGCTGTGACCTCAGTGCCTCTTTCTCACAGTCCTTTTGGTGGGCAGTTGAAAGGTTCTCACAATAGAGCAGCGCCTTCTCAGACAGAGAACCAATCAGGGGGGTACTCTAGCGCAAACCTGTCACTGTGCCCCATGCAAGGGGTCATTTTACATGTCAGAGGAGAGCCTGCGCACACAAAGAGGGCCTGAAATGGTTCAGCTGCTTGAATGGAACCCTTATGTGACGGGCACATGGCTCAAGAACAGCCCCTCTCCGGTGGTAGGCACGGCAATGGAGTCAAATAGTTGGGGTGAGCTCTGTCTTTGTCTCCGATGGCAGCCAGATGTCTTGGGGAGTCAGATGTTCGTAATGGTTTCCAACAATGCATGAGAGTGAAAAAGGGTAGAATGGTGTATTATTATTGTTATTATTATTCTGTGCTCGGAATCGGATGTTTGCTTTTTAAGATGAAGAGTAGCCTTCGTTTAACAAGGGAATAGTGTGAATATGTGCCAAGAAGATGGCTATATGTTTCTGCAGAACCGCAGGTGGTTTGTGTGTGTAGACTCCTCCCAGTGTTAGCCAAATGCCATCTCTTTATGCAAATGTAATGTCATCTGAGTGGATCTGCATGGTCTTGATCAGTAACTGTCAAGTGAAAAATTAGTAGTTATTGTATAACATGTCTTCTCTCACCTAAGGCCAATGTGTAATTATTCCTTACATAAAAATGTAAGTTATATTCCTGTGAGTATTTTGATGTCCATTACTAACAATATTTGTTGGAATTATAGATAGATGATATAGATAGGCCTATTTGACACATACCATGTCCAACAGTACAGGTTACATTTTCTAACCTGGTGACTGTAATTTGGAGAACTTTTATTTTTTGCATCTTAGAAATGTGGATATTTTCAATATGAAGTCCATGACCTGTCAAGACAAGTCACGTCATGCATGGCTACAGATGTAAGGTGGTACGGTTCTGTGTACACGCCTCGCCTCCACGTCACCTCCAGGTGCAGGTGTGTAGCCGCCTCCTCTCTCCCCTGCAGGTCCACTACTCCACACACCTGGCAGTGACCCAGGTTCTGATGAGGAGGCAGCAGCAGCACCAGCGCAGGAAGGAGAGCAACCAGCTTGCCCTGTTTGGGAACCTGCTGAAGGACCGCAACGGAAACCTCTGCTCGCCCTATGCCCCATCCATACTGGACATGTAACCAAGCAACAGCTGCCTCACTCCCATCACCCAAAGAACAGGGAAGGTGCAAACACTGTACTGGAAAGAACTGACCAGCTGAGTTTAGAAACATAATGTTTAGTGCATAATTGTATTGTGATTTAGCTAGCTAAATATTTTCTTTAAGGTAGCATATTGTGACAACCTAGATGACGTTTTAAGTCAAACAATATAATTTGTGCAAAGTGTTTTGAAGTGCCTCTATTATTTTCATTATGGGATATAATTGGATGATGAACTAAAACCCTTTTCTAGTCTAGAAATCTAGTTGTAAAGCATCTATCAGATTATTTGGATTTGTTTACTTGTTTCAATTCAGAGTGTTTCAGTTAGTTATTGTAACTTAAATGATTATAAACAACCAGTGATGTCACATACCCACAAGCACTGTATTTTTTAAATGTCTTCTTTACTTTTGTCAGTTACTACAACAGTGGTCAGATCATGGTTTAAAAAAAAAAAAAAAAAATCTCAAGTTGCATTTTTCTTGTCCATCCTAAAAAGAGATCACTCAGAAGGCATCTTTTGTTTGGTATTCTGCATGATTTATTTATAGCATTGCCACTGGATATTCACCACTAAATTAGTAAGGTTTGTAAACAAAGCCAGTCCTGACCTCCTTAGTGCAACTGAAGAGATGATCGGAGATGGCGAAGGTTGGAGGTTGAGGGTTGGATACACGAGGCGCTTTCCAGCCATTTTTTTCAGGGACCATTAAACAATTTGTTCTCAGTTCAAAGCAACTACTAGTGCAACACTCTGTGTCGTAGGAAACTGTGGTTTTGTCCAGTGTCAGTTAGTGCAGTACTTACGAATAAATGCCCATTGCTATGCGAATCAGCCACCTGCTTGCCAGAACACTCTAGCAAGTCTGCACAAACTGCCACTGCTTACATTCTATGCAGTCTAGCCCTCTGAAAATCAGATTTTGGCATCACTTAAAAAATCATGACTGGTGCAGTGATAAACAAACATAATGCACAGACCAATGATTCGAAACAGAAATATGATCCAACTTTGATACCCATAAGGACTTCAATGACAAATATCCTCTTCACGCTATTTTGAAAACAAAAAGTAATATCCAGAGAACCCTTCGGGGCTTCAAGGTTTTCCAATGAGGAAAAGCCATTGAATTATGTGGGCACCTTTCTTGTAAGAGTGTACCGATTCAGGCAGCATGCTATAACTCATATCCAAGTATTGACTGAGCATAAGGCAGGCTGCAGGTTTATTAATTAATTGATGCCCACCTGGCTTTAAATATTTTAACAAAGTTGGATAGACAGTCAGCACTCCCCTAGAGGGATTAATTTAACAAGCCCCCGGGAATGTAACACATAAAACAGTAAGACTAGTAACATCAAAGCGCAATCAACCGATCAGTTTTGCATTCATACTGACACCGGCTGCTCTTCTGTTGCTAACATTTTGTACCAGACTGTGAGCATATCATACAAAATCATTAAATACTGTTAAGTGTGTTTTTGAACTCAAATGCAGACAAACTGCTTTCCATAAGCTTAATTCAGTACCACAATATTACAGTGGAAGTAACACAGTGTTTTACAGAGTTGTCGTTTCCTATTCACAGTGTACCTTTCATTTGCAACACTGAAGATTCAGACAAAAAGAAGCAGGGAAAGAAGAGCAATGAAACGGACATATCACAATCCTAATCAAATAAAAAGATGTCCTGCAGATGTGAACAAGTATGAAAACAATCCCTAGTGTATAGGCATTGCGGCAAAAACTTATTATGGTTCTACATTGTAACAGAGCACATAAAACAATTATTCACTTAGAAATGTCAGATTAAACATAAAACAATAATATCCCAATAATTAAATTATTCTAGATTGCGGAAATCTATTCCAGACTATGCAGCAGAGTGGTGGAGACAATACCTTGTAAATCAGGCATATCAAAGGACGGATACATTTTTGGCTTGGGGATGAACAGATAAGAGCCAAGTCACTGAAGTTTCAGATACCAATCAAAACAAAACAGAATTGTTTGTTAAAAAAAAAGACAACAAAAAGATCATGGGCGTCCACTCAGCTCCACTGACTTTGCATACAGATTTGTGTAACAAGTACAGACTAGATTTGTGTTATGGATTCAGAGACTGGAATGTTCTCAAACAGCCTTGTCAAGGCACAAGACAGCAGTAGAGGAGATACAGATGTCAGCTACACTGGTTCAGTGTAACATGGACCAAGTCTCATGGATTAAGTGATCAATACGTTTTTTTTGTTGAGACTTGAGATGGGACTTGCAATTAATTCCTGTCACTTTGAGAAACACTTCAAAAGGTATTTTAAAAGCCATGCAATAATTTAAGGAGCAAAACAAGTCAGCTGTTGTAGGGCATCCTATTTGTTGTCATTGTTACATGGGACAAATGCCCTGCATCACAGGTTTTATGAACCAATCCACACACACATACACACACACACACACACACAACACTGCAGAAAGGAACAGGTTGTGCAGTCAGTAACAAAAACCACCCAGTAAAGGAGAGTATAAAAAAAACTGTAAAAGTTTAAGATCACTGTAACAAAAAGAGGATGAAAGAAGTGATGCTACCGACAGGTACTCAGTGTTACATAGACCTGTATAAAATCCATGCAATAAGAGAAGCCCTAATGTCTATCCCTTTCCAAAAAAATACATACATTCCCTTTGTACCCATACACTTTAGACTTAGTACAATAATGTAATATGTCTTCTCTGACTTTTCTTAGTTTGACACAGAACTCAATAGTAAGTAGTTTTATGCAGATGTACGTTTGTCTTTCCGCCATGTTTAGTACTGTAATATGAGCTGTAACACTGCTGGGAGAGGAGACTGCATGTCAAGTACCGGTTACAATCTTGAAATGTGAAACTGATGTGCAGCAAGCTGTGCTCTTGGAAATACTTTAAGGTATACCGACAGGGGTCCATCAGAATTCTGAAATGTGTTTTAGTACCAGGCAGCAAATGTATAATGTAAACTGAACAGCATCTAGGACCATAGTGCCACAATAGTACCATGTCTCAATTACACTCTTATTATTAGCAGTTGTGCCTGTACCTGTGAAACAACATAGGCCGGGGGTGAGGGGTCAACCAAGCAAGGACGGGTCAGGACAGCACAAGGCCTGAGGCAGAGCAGTTTAGGATGGAGCTGACTCAACAGCAGCCAGAGCGGGTGGCTTTACGGTTCCCATGGAGGTCAATGGTGCTGCTGAGCAGGGAATGGTCAATCTGGTCCTCGCCTTTGATGACCTCTCGCACGGCTGCCTCAAAGGCCGAGCCCACGTTGGTGTCGTCCTTGGCGCTGGTCTCAAAGTAGGGGTAGCAGCCGTTCTCCTCGCACCACGCCCGCGCCTCGTCTGCCCCGACCTCGCGCTCCTGCTCCTTGTCCACTTTGTTGCCAAGCACCACGAAGGGGAAGCGCTCTGGGTCGCGCACGTCCGAGTAATACATGAACTCCTTCTTCCAGCAGCCCAGATTCTGGAAGCTCTGCAGGTCGTCCACGGCGAAGGTGAGCAGGCAGCAGTCAGCGCCGCGGTAGAAGGGCGTGCGCAGGCTCTTGAAGCGCTCCTGGCCGGCCGTGTCCCAGATCTGTAGTGTCACAAGGCGCCCGTCCACCTCCAGGTCACGGTTTAGGAACTCCACGCCGATGGTGTGGAAGGACTGGGAGTCAAAGCGGTCTGTCACATAGCGGTTCATCAGAGAGCTTTTGCCCACGCCACCGTCGCCCAGCAAGATGACCTTCAGCAGCAGGCTCTTCCCACTCATACTGGCCCACTGGCTGGTTGATTACTGATGGATTATGGTAACCTATCAGGAATACAGTCTGTCAGGATAGCCTCATATGAAATCAAATTAAAAAACGTATTACTCCCACTTTTCCACATTTTTTAAAAGCTAGAGAAAATGAACACGACACACACAGGCCTACTACTTGTTTACTTATAGCCTACCACAGACTGTAAAAAGGTCAATGACCAAGCATGTTACAAAAGATGACCACCCTCTCCACATACAGCATGGGATTGGTCAGCTATGATCAATGACAGTTGCAAACTAAATAAATAATTAATAGGCCTACAATAGATAACCGGTTTTGTTCTATCATCGGTTTGTGCCTATCATCTGCAAACTTTCAACAAGTAGCCTACGCTATCAAATAACATGTGTTCCCCTTAAGGATTGACAGTAAATTCTTCGTTTCATTCACGAGACTTCAGAGCAGATCAAATCTAAGGTTGTCTTTAGAACGAAAATGAATGTTTTCCCGATATAATTGTCCCTTCTAATATTAAGGTTTCTCCATAAAACAGCATCAATGAGTCAGACAGATGACACCGAACCAGGAAGTAGCCTACCAAATCTGCGCATGACCAGCTAACAGACCTCAGCAAATGTCTGGCTAAGCCTTACCATTAGCTATTATTTCGAAGTTGCAGAGAAATATGTTAAATCTTCAATCGCACTTATAAAACGCATGTAGTGTCTGATTAAAACGGCCCAATACATTACAATTTACCAGAGACATACTTTGTGGAGAGTCGCTGGTTACATGTTAAAGCGGTTAGTCATTGCTCTGCTAGCTTGTTATTATCGGCAGCTGGCTTGTTTGATGACAGAATCACAGAATGAAAAACAAACAGAAATTCCTCGCGTAAACCTAATTTGCAAACACCGGAATTATAACGTACACTTAAAACAAAGTTAAACTGTAAACCAACCCAATAATTTACCTCATTCTGTACCATGATATAATGAATCCTTGCTTGCACAGCTCACCACTGTGATTTAATATGCTATTGAACTTGCAAGGGATGCGCCCTCCCGCATCCCAGATGCCACGGTCCTAGAGCCCATCATCACATGTGATTGTGCAGATATCGCTTACCTGCATCGGTTACACTGTGGCATACACCGAGCTTCAAAGTTTTCTCTTTAATTTCACTTTGCGGCTAGCGCCCACACGCTGTGCATCAGTCTTATAATTAGATAGCAAGTCACGTTCTCTCCTTGGGAGAAAATTAGTCTTAACGTTAGACCACAAACGTCACGCATGACTGATTATGGCCTTACTTATCACATTAAGTTTGACATTAGGCCTACGTGCCGTAATTTCATACTTTCAAATCACTAGGAGTAGCTACCGAAGGATCTGCATGTTTTTGTCTTTCCATTCGTCCTTTCTTGCTCTGTGAATTCAGAAGCAACTACAAATAAAGTCGAAGCCTTTTCAAGAAATTGTCACAACATAAGGATTCGACATATAAATATATAAACCTGTCTTTGGTTTTGGGATGGGAATTTTCTGTGCAGTAGCCTATATTGAACAAGCCAATTTCATAATGTAGGGTAATTAGCCTATGTTTAAAATAGTTGCACATTTTGATAGCCAAATTGAAGTATTTCCTGCACTTTCTAGTGAAGCAAACTGTGCCTGCGGTGTTAGGATGGATTATATTTATTATATTTATATCTGAATTTCAAAAATCGTATCCCTATCCACAATATTAGTATTCTGACTTTAGGGCTTTTGTCCGATCAGTGGAACAGTGGACTTTTATTTTGAAATAGCCACACAAACTTTCAAGGAACCGGAAATATATTTCCCTTTAACAACGCCACTATTTTCCTGTTGAGCAGTCACAGACGCCTATCCAAATAACATGTATTTCCATGGTTAAATCGGACAAAGGAGGAAAATATATGCAACATGCGATGTGTACATTAAATTTATTTGATAAGGGTTTGGAGCTTCCCTAGTTCTGAACTGTTGTAAAGGTAACGGCAATTAAATTGCATTACAACTTCTCTGGAATGCACCTCCGAAAAGCATGACAAAAGTGAACTACTGTTCTTATTACTCTAACTGATGCAGATGCATTCTTGTTACTCTAACTGGTGCGTCATTCTTTTGCAGAGGACTATTCTCATTAGCCATTTCCCAAATGTAATTATATACATAGTTTTGATGGTTTCATGCTCTTATGTGCCAGCAATTCACTGCACGCCACACACTGGGGTTTCTGTCCCATTTTGTCCGATCTGGAAGGTCTGATATTAGATCTGATACGGGATCATTTTAAATATGTGTTTGTTTTGTTTTTTTTTAACCACAAGCTCCGCGACCCACCCAGAATGGTTCCCCGACCCACCAGTTAAGAAACACTGCTCTACAGTTTATCAAAATACGTTTGTTTCACAGATGGGTGTTGTCAGCTTGCTGTTACTGCTTCACTCACTCCCATGCTGGGGTCAGGAACTGTTGCACACTGGGGACCATGGAGCATTCCTGCCTCAGAGTGCTTTGACTGACATGGAGTTCACCTCAGTCAGCTCTTACCGAGGCCCTGGCAACAACGACTCCCGGGGCAACAAAGAGCTGCCAATCATCCTTTGGTGGAGTGCTGGCCTCTTCCCCCACTTCCCCGGTGACACGGAGCGCATCGACTGTAACCACTCCTCCTGTCTGGTCACGCGCAACCGCAAGGTCCAGCTGTACAAGCGCACAGCAGCCATCATCTTCTACGGCACAGACTTCCGGGCCTACGAGGCCCCCTTGCCCCGGTTGCCCCACCAGACGTGGGCACTGTTCCACGAGGAGTCGCCCATGAACAACTACGTGCTCTCCCACGGCCCGGGCATCCGGCTCTTCAACTACACGGCCACGTTTAGACGGGAGTCCGACTACCCCCTCACCCTGCAGTGGCTGCCCACGCTGGAGTACCTGCTGCAGCCCACGGCTGTGTCTCTGCAGGAGAAGAACCGCTGGAGACGGGCTGGCCTGGCCCCAGTGCTCTACATGCAGTCCCACTGCGACGTGCCGTCCGACCGGGACCGCTACGTCCAGGAGCTCATGAAGTACATCGAGGTGAGGGCACTTCCTGCGCACTGAACTATGAAGAGACCGTGTGACCGACAGCGTTTGTACAGTTTTTCATTTTTTTGTTACGATTTGTGATTCATCTGTCTGGTGCATCTGCCTTCCCCCTCTCTCTCTTCTGTCTTGTTAGATCGACTCCTACGGAAAGTGCCTGAACAACAAAAATTTGCCAGAACGTCTGGAGGACACGAGCACAGCCACCGGCGAGGACGGTGAGTTCATGAGCTTCGTGGCGCGTTACAAGTTCCACCTGGCCATGGAGAATGGCCTGTGCTCAGACTATGTGACCGAGAAGCTGTGGCGCCCACTGCACCAGGGCTGCGTCCCCATTTACCGAGGATCCTCCTCCGTGGCCGACTGGCTGCCCAACTCGCACTCCGCCGTCATCGTCGACGACTTCCCTAGCCCTCGCAAGCTTGCGGAATTCATTATGGCCCTCGACAGCGACGACACAGAGTATTCGCGCTACTTGGAGTTCAAGACTCCCAGTAAGATAACCAACCTGCGGCTGCTGGAAGGACTGGAAAGTCGGGAATGGGGCGTCAATGACATGAGTAAGCCCAACTATCTCAACGGCTTTGAGTGCTACGTCTGTGACCAGGAGAACAAACGCCTGGCAGCTGAGAAGGCCCACCAGCAAAACCCGGAGCTTCACGCACCTCCCTCACCAAAGACGGCCAACAACTCCCACATGGGCTGCCCACTGCCCAGCCCAGGCTATGGGGAAGTTGACGATATTCATCCAAATGATGGGTAAGATGATAATGTGACCTAGTCCTAATCTTTTGCTATTATATATTATACATTAATATTTATTTTCATCCCAATGCATACTGGCATACTGGATCAGTATTAGAGCCCCTGCTTTTCTCTATTTACACCACTTCCTTAGGTGAGACCATTCGCTCCCATGGATTTGACCATGCGGACGACACTCAACTTTACCTAACTTTCCCACCTGATGACTAGCGTTTCCCATCAGATTTCTGCATGCCTTAAGGATATTTCCGTCTGGATGATCGGCACCTTCAGCTTAATCTATCAAAGTGTTTGGTGTTTCCAGCTAAAACAGCTATTCCCCAACAGATTAACATCCAGCTTGACTCAACTTCACTGACCCCAACTAGATCGGCACGTAGCTTGGGCGTTGTAATTGATGACCGACTTAACTTCTCTTTGCATGTAGCTTCAATTGCAAAATCATGTTGGTTTATCCTTTACAACATTAGGAAGATCAGACCTTATCTGACACAAGATTCCACACAACTTCTTGTTCAGGCCATGGTCACCTCCAAGCTGGACTATTGTAATTCACTATTAGCTGGCTGGCTGCTTGTGTAGTAAGATCGTTACAGCTGATTCAGAATGCTGCGGCATGCCTGGTCTTAAATCAGCCAAAGAGGACACATGTAATCCTCTCCTAGTTACTCTCCATTGGCTCCCTGTAGTAGCCAGAATTAAATGTAAATCTCTCACTTTGGCCTATAGGACACTGACTGGATCTGCTCCCTGTTATTTGAATTCAATGATTAAGATGTACATCCCCAACCACCCAGTGCGGTCTTCTGATGAGCGTCTGTTGTGTCGACCAGTCATAAACGCTAGGTCAAATTCAAGACTCTTTTTCCTCAGTGGTGTCATGTTGGTGGAATGAGTTTCCCAGTGCTCTCCGTTCCTGTGATAGTTTTGGGTCTTTCAAGAGAGGTCTAACGGCATATCTGTTCATCATCTACTTAGTTCATTAAGCGCTTCTTATGTGTTATGGTTTGTATAGTATTGTTTATTTTCATTGGTTGTTGATTAACATTGTTGTTTTTATTGATATTCTCGTTAATGTACTCTTACCATGCTATTGCTATTGTTATTATATTATTGATTGAATGGACATTGTTATTGCTATTTTCCTTCATTTTCATTTTTTATTTCATTAGGCTGTTGATTGAATTGATATAGTTGATTATAATTGCTATTGTCCCTATTGTAGTCTGACCAACA
This sequence comes from Alosa alosa, assembly GCF_017589495.1. NCBI lineage: Eukaryota > Metazoa > Chordata > Actinopteri > Clupeiformes > Clupeidae > Alosa > Alosa alosa. Next base: position 6,268,736 of record NC_063209.1, read on the forward strand.
TTTTAAATTGTTCCCTGTTCAATTTTGTTTTGTATTTGTGTGTCGCTTTGGACAAAAGCGTCAGCCAAATTCCATAACTATAACTAAATAAGTGTGTGTGTGTGTGTGTGTGTCAGTTGGCTCCAGATGTGGCCCCAAGATTACTGGCAGAGCTTGGACCAGGCAGAAGGTCTGGAGTCTCTTATCCGACTGAATGAGTCTGACCCTGGACTGCTGTGGCATCACATACAGAAGATAGCAACGAGAAGAGCGAAAGGTCACTGACTCTGTGAGCTCTCACTCGGACAACATTTGTCCCACCTAGAGACTTCAAAGCCTCAAAGTCTTTTTACCGACTTTGATGCAAAAGGTGACAGATTGATGTTCTTTTAGACACAGTCACCAGGAAATTTTTAAGTGGTGCATCTTTTTAAAACACTAGGTAAGTGGCAAACATGTACACTAGGAGAGAGACAATCTTGTAAATGTCAATATCCTTTTACATGAAAAAGGGAAACAAGTATAATATTGAGCAGTAAGTCAGAAAAGTTAAGTCAGCAAAGCACAGCCACCAAACTCTTGGCTCTCAGGAAATGGACATGGATATCTATGTGATAGACACACAAATATATTATTAGAATACAAGCCTTCTGAGTGGGAGGCCAAACTGCAGACTTCACCAAATCCATATTATGTAGCTATTTGTAAACACACAGTTTTTATTGTTATCAGTAAACAGTGTTATTCAGTGCTGTAATGTTTATACAACTTTTTTACAATCATCTGAGCTTTTTATGTTTTTATAAGGCAAAGCATGACATAAAATGATACAACACACTTCATTTGAACAAATATGTATTTTGTTGCTAGAATGCTACAAGGAATACAGAAAGACTTAAGTGATATGGCCACAGATCATAACTTGATATGAGGTATCAGTTACAAACAGTTATGTTGTAACATAGGTTATGATTAAAAAAATGTACATATTTCTAACAACTCAAAAAGGATCAACAGCAGTGGTTTTGGACAACCTTCAAAATGTTAAAGTAACATGGCTTAGCTTATTTGCCTTCCAGCCCACAGTTAGATGAAAGGATGCACACCTATAGCTAATAGGGATCTATAGGATAACTGGTGTTACTTCCTAAGCTAATTTCTCAAAAACTTGGCGTGTACCTTTAGGAGTTAGTTCTGGTGATGATGTAAGATATTTGAATGTACAGTATCTCACTTCTACTTTTGCATCTAAACTCTAATTTACCTTTTGCTTTAATTGACTTTTGCATAGCAGTTCCCACAATGAACTGTCCCTTGACGCAGAAACATGTTACCGAGCAGGTCCCCCATTGGCTTGCTGCATATGCCACACTGCAATAAAAACCATCTACAATTACTTCTGTTACAAACAAATATTGATGTAATGTTAATGTGATGGCATTTCATGGTTGTGATGCCATTTTTATTTAAAGGGCTCCCAGACTTTTACTTTTCAAAGACTGTACCTTGAAACATGAGGGGTGGCAGGATGTGTTGAGGTCCTCAATGGTGAGTATGACATCTGTGTCCACAGACTCTCCGCAGTATGTGCAAGCAGTCTTTTCACTCAGGAGAAAAGTGCAAAATAATTATTGTTACCCTTTTGGAACTCCGCACATTAGCCTCTTGAGCAATTAACCCGTGGAAATGATACTCCTGACAGCTGGGTTAGAAAGCAGGCCTGCTGCCAATATTAATGTTCTTTGAGCACTTTAAACTTAAAAGGGTATTTTATAATAAGATAGACAACCTGCAGGTTAACAAGGCATTTACATCTAAGTATTCCCTCAGGCATACACATACTAGAAGCCAGAAGACCATAACACATCCATCTGCTGAGAGGATCTGAATAGACCTGCGTTGTTAATTATTACTCACTATATGTCCTTTTGTGCCCTTACCTGCCCACAACGTTATGCTTCAAGTCATGTTTGGACAGCGCTGATGTGTTGACATACTCCTTCAACAGCACAACGCCCCTATACACAGACGTTTGAGGACAATATCAACACTTTCAGTTATTATATGTTGATCACTTGACCTGAGATTCCCCTTCCAAAATTATACATTCCACTTTTTCCATTCACATACCTTTTTGAATAATTGACTGGGTACTTGTAGGTCTGTTCTAAGCCTTCTAACGATCTGTGGGAGGTATTGTAATGAAGATAAGATAAGTCAATTTTGCAATGATTTAATTACACAAGGACCACAGATTTCTTCCTGGTAAACATTGTACTGTCATGTCATTGTATGTTATTGTGAAATTCTCCCTCAGGCTTCATGTTCCTAACATGACAAATTAATTAAACATACTATATCAAAACAATCATAAGACTATTTATTGACCAAGGCTCTTTCAAACTGGGCTGGGTGTTGATTGACATCTGACACCCTAGTTTTACACGGTTTGTTTGTTTCTTCCCAAATGAGGATTGTGCTAAGAGGGTGGTGTAATTCAGCAAATAACACAATGCATGGTGGTAATGCTAGATTGTAATGTGAGGATCTAGAATGTTCTGTTCAATTCAGCTAATGAACTACAAAGACCACCCAAAGCGACCTACATGGGAAGAAAATGTTTTAATCCCATTTGTGCTGTGCCACACAGTCAAGTAACAAATCTGTGTAAAATAAAGTACTATAAGCTAAACCAAACCTTGTAGGATGTTGTTATTGATGATGAAATAAACAAAGGCTTTTATCATACAGTGCAAACCAGGTAACTCACCTATCCGTGGAGATATCTTCCGTCTCAATTGATTCCATTTCAGCAGACTAGTCTCTGCTACTCTTTAAAGCAGGGGATTGTTTTTGATATTAAAAAAGTAAGGAAATGTTTTCAATACATCCTAGTGCACTGCCTCAACCTCCCTTGAGATGATTACTACTATTACTACCATTACTCCTTTCCTTTCCTCTCCTCTCCACACCCACCCCCATTATTCTTTTAGTCAAAGAGGTGGAGTCTCTCTTTATGACCTCTTTGGTGTCTCTCTTGTTGAGGTCCCTTTAACCTTTGCTCAAGTTTCACTGGCATCCATTCCATCATGTAAAAGTAGGCCTGGGTGGGGTACCTTGACCTTTACCACCTCTCCCAATACCTGAATACATTTACCTCTTTTATATATACATATAGTATATATATGCACACACACACACACACAATAAAGGCAAATGAGACAGGATAGAGAATAGACTGACAGGAAGTGGAAGAAATGACTGGTCAGACTCTAACCCAGCTCCCCGTGGGCACCTGGAGCCGAATGTGGTATGGGAGCTGTAGCTGTGTCCCCCACAAACATGTTCTTTGAACAGTTTTAGCATGACCTGAGGATCATGCGTCTATTCCACTTTTGTCTCTCCTTGGGTTATTGTCTGACTATATGGCAGTGGCCAGTGATGAAGAGAATGAGTGTGGGGACTGTGCACATCACTATCCTCTTAAGATGCTCATGTTTAAAAATACATCTGTCTGTGGCCAGTGCACCAACATGCTGAAATTCTATTGTAATTGCCCAGTAGTAGCAAAGGAAAGAGTTCTTTGTGACCAATTCCACTGTACCTGACCTAGATCCAGGAATGCACAACTAGATTGGGTCACTAAAAACATTGTGAGCATGAATAATAGAGGTATGCAGTGAGGCAGAGATTAATGCTTTGCGCAGGGAAGCATTTGAGGTCGATTGAAGGTTCCTCTTCTTTCATCGACACACATACGCACGCACAGGGTTAACATCAAGCAGGAATAGGAGAGTACTTCTGTCCAGCAACCTTCTTTGATCTCTACCCACCTCATATCTTAGCACGATACGTCCTGGGTTTTAGTGTCGGAGGGCTAGCAAAATCTGTCAGTGCCAACTTTGAGAGGAACAGGGTAGAATAAAGGAAAACCATTCAGGTCACAGAAGAGACCGTCTGTGTAGGAGCAAGATTGTCTCCTGGTCGTCTTGTCTGTGCTGACAATACCTTGTGTCTGTCCGTGTCAGTGAAGGTGACACAGCACTGGCTGGCACACTGTCCTCGAGATGTGAGAGGAAGATTAATGAGTAACAAAGCTGTCTGCATTCAAAACAACATGACATTCATTGTTTGAAGAGGTTATCTGAGGAGTTTTATGTCAGAGACAGATTGGCATTGGAACCGCCATTAATAAAATGGGTTGTTTGAAGAAAATACACATTTATGGTTGAACTGTATATTTGTTTTGCATATTATATATTTTTACAAATCTATAACTAAAAAATAAGTGTTGAAGTTTAATAACCTTGAAGCTTTTTATATGATGAGGAACTACATTTGATTTAAAAAGCACCTTTCATGTCACCCAAGGTCACCCCACAAATGCAAACATACAAATACAATTTATAAAACATTAGTATAACAGTAATGTGTCATATTTACAACCAATATAATAAAAACCATGCTAGCCCAAAGAGATTTATATTACTTGTAAAGACTGCAATGGATTCGCAGTGCCTGATGTAATGGGGGAAAGGTGAATTCCAGAGCTTACGGGTAGTGTGACTGTACTGTCCCATGGTGGTGAGGTTTGGTGTTTTGAGTAGACCAGGAGGATCGCAGTGACCGGGGCAGCAGGTCAGTGAAGTACGTACGTGGGAGCATGATTCTGTAGGGCCTTATATGTTAAATCAGCAATGATTTTAAATTGGATTCTGTAACAGGAAGCAGTTGGATGAGATCAGGTGTTATCTGGCTTGTGGATTTTGGAGTGTGTCATCCTTGCTGCAGAGTTTTGAATTCATTTGAGCTGGTGGAGCACTTTATTTGGGATGCCAGACAAGCTGGAGTTGCAATAGTCAGTGACCAGGACTTCTGCTCTGTGCTGCTGGACTGAGGGCTTGGTGTAGTCTTGCAATGTTCCATAGGTGAAAAAGGCACTGCAAGAAACATTGTGATGTGTGCATTAAATGTCTATGTCTATATTATGAGAATATTGTTCTTTCCACTTCCTAAATTGTCACACAATGTCACTTTGTTGATAACATTAAATGTTTAAAATGAGCTCAAGTTCAATTTATGTAGTGATCAGACAACAGAGTGTACCTTGCATTCTTCACCATCACTGTTACAGGAAGTGACCCATGCCCACCACAATGACCATCTGCAGTGCCTCCCCTCTGTGGCGGGGGAAATGCATGACACAGTGTAGATTTCACATTTGCATCTTAAAAGCCCTGTCTTTAAAGTTGAATTCTTTTTGTGCATGTTTTGTGAGTTATGTGGGGTTTTTTGCATGCATGTGCATATTTTATCTATCTTTTTATCCATCTATTCATCCATCCATCAGTCCATCCCTCCATCAAGCTAACTGAACTGGAATTGACTGACAGGCTGTTTCCTTTTTTCTTTCAGGATGACTAGTATTTCTTTCTTATGTTATCATCGGATAATAGCAATAACGGTGCCACAAGACAGAAATCAAACTATCTGTTATTGCCACAGAGTGTACACAGATAATTGACTATAAATGCAGCCTATAAATCAGTTTTGTTACTTGGATGTGGTCTTCGTCAAAGAATTAGTTAACATGTCTACATGTTTTTACTGTGTTGGATACTTGAATACCTTTAGGCTATGGCACTTGAGTGTGATAGAACTTCAAACACTTACCATGGTTTATGTTATGACAGTGGCCATGGTAACTCTATACATACTGATGTTCGTGCCCAAACAAAGTTGTTCTTTCACATTAATCATGAAAAGTAGTGTTTGTGAGTAACTTTGACTGTTCAGTCATTTGCATCATTCACATGGCTTCTGTTCCATGCCTAAAAATATATTTGATGCTTTAACAATTTTTAATTGCTTACATTAAATTGTTACACAATATTTTAATCACTTCCAAGGAGACTTTGTGCACATCCCAGGTGCTGAACAAAAAAAGGTCAAGTTTTTTTAGGAAAAAGTTCGCACACTCCTTGGTACTCTTTTGTTGAGTTTATTTTCTTATTATTTGGCACATGACGTTTCGACCTTGCGGTCTTCCTCAGATTCACTTGCAAACACAGGCTTGGTACATCATCTAAATCACCTGTTTAGAGGGGTGGAGTCAGCTCAGTAATTCGTTAACCCTTGCAGGTACAGCATGCAAGCTTGCAAAATAAACTCAACAAAAGAGTACCAAGGAGTGTGTGAACTTTTTCCTAACGAAACACAATATTTGAAACCTGTCACTCAAACACCATAACCACACCATCTGCAAAACCTAATTCTCAGCCTTTGACTGAGTTGTCAATTTCATAAAACACCACATACTCTCTACCCAATTTCAAAACTCCATGGAGTTCATTGTATTTTTGCTTTGTTTGTTTTTTTCTTGTTGGCTGTAAAATACTATTTTTACAACAGCAATTTATTTGGAAAAAACAATATTTTGGTTTCAATATGGCTTACATGTTTACTGTGTTCAACTTGTCTCTGTAGATGACTTTCAGTCTTGTAAGGAAATATACATAAGCCCCTGAAAGACAGAAGAGGTTTTGAGCAACAGTGTGTACGATGTATACAAAATATCATTATGATGACAAAAATGTTTATAATGTGAGGTGAACGCTAGAGATGTGTTATGACATTTTGAATGGTGTGTGTCATTTTGCTTGAGATTTGAGGCATTTTGTGTGAGCATTGTATATTTTGGCAAATAGACAAAGAACTTTGAAAATGTGTGTAAACAGTTGTAAGAAAAAACTGTAAGTGAGTCTTAACGGCATTCAGTCTCTTACCACAAGACTAAAGGCTTCTGGGAACATGACCCACAAGAAGAGTAGCAACCAGTAAACAGTAATACACCAGCTACCTACTGTATCTACAGGGGAAACAAATCTCCCAAAACACTATAAGCAATACCTTATTATCTGCATTATTATTATACTACCATTATTATCTGTTTTGATTTGGAATGACATATTAGGCTATAATTCAACATAAGTGAGAGGGAGGGGAGATGTGAACAAACACAAGGTGCTCTCAATAAAATGATTTATTTGTAATTATATCATTCAATTAAATTTGAAAACCGCGTAGATGTTTTACAATAAGGTTCCTTCACATGTTGAAACTGAACTAATGGACCTAGAGTGCCCTCAAGTGGAAAGTTAGAGCAGCATAGTCAACAAACTCTTAGTCACATGTTTCAACATACTGATCTTACTGACCACTGATCTCATCACAGGTGAATCACATCATGCCATCCAACTTTACATGATGCAATCTCAACTTTTAGCACAATAAATATAAATATAACAACTGTAAAGGAGGCAACAGGATTCTATAAAGTGTAAGTGAGCTGTGAAAGATTATGGGTTATTTTTCCAGGGACCTGTTGCTAATACAGTAACATCTGTTTTTACATGCATCTGCTCAGTGTCATATCTTCCATGTTGTCTAAAATACAATCCATGCAGCCAATCTCATGAACAGTTTATTTGTCCGAGGTCCAATAAATCAAAGGACGCAGGCTTTCACAACACCAATGTTCAAATATGTTTTCTGTCCTTCCCCCTCTAAAATGTTATTGCTTATTTTGTTTTGATTCATTTGTCCATTCACTACAACTATTGTCTATTTCTTTTGTTGTTGTTTTATTGTTGACATCAATGAAAATGAGGACTATCCTCAATGAACTTCCAATAAAGACTGATAGGCCGGGAGCCACGTATACCCCTCAGGATGTTTTTTGCTATGTTTTTTTCACTATGATTCCCTGTTAGCCTATACCCTGGGCCATAACGAGTTGATAGGGACAACTCCCAACTCGGCCCCGTTTGGTCTCAGGGCCCAAAAAACCATCATTTAAGGAAAATCTGCAGGCGAAATTATATAGCTGTAAATATTAAGGTACTGCAACTGCAAAATGGTCCTAGAACCCTGTACATTTACATGGATCACCCTGTCACATAGGGGAACCAACCTGAAAAATGTTTCAGGTGCTTTTCTTCTGTCAAATATCATCTTTAACATACCAAAAAAGCCCAAAAAATGCTTGTCCGTCTGTCAAATTTGTTCATTTTCAACTCTGTTATGATATGCATTAGTGATTAGTCCCTCAAATGTAAATAGAAAACTACCCAAGTTCATGAGCTTCAATTTAAGTCCAAGGTGACCTTTCTAGCTAGAGTACAACAGCTGCTATGTCCAAAACTATTCACAGCCTATCCGAAAATACTAGCCTCCTGGCCGGCATTCAGACACTTTCAGGCATTACCATTTCATTTGGGATTATGAACATCAATTTCACATAAACCATATTTTTAAAGTGACCTTGACTTGAAAATGGCTATGAATGAAAGTATGAAGTGAATAGCATCAAAAATAACTAATGTTACCACCTATTGGTGGACTGTGAACAGGATGCAACACATGGTACTATCACACAAAAGGAATGTATCAAATGAGAAATGTATGTAAGGAATGGTTTGTATTGTACAGCAGTAGTGTAGAATGTGAATAAGAACTTTCAATCATCATTTAATAATCATCATTATCATCATCATCAAATATATGTGAGAAATATTTTCCAGGGAATCTGGGAATGCCATTTAGAATTATTCATCATTTAGGCTAACAAATACGCATGTTCAACGACAACGTAGCCTGAAAAAACCTGGTCAGTGGCATAATGATTTTTAGAGGGTGTAAGATAGCGATTTTTGGATCATGCATGCGCCAGACCACACCTCGCTAATTACCACACCCCTGGCGCAAGGTAAACTAAAGAGGAGCACATGGTGAAAAATCCACACTTTATAAGATAAGAATATAAGCTTTGCGTCATGCTTTGCGCCACCTTGTGCCGGGTGCACGATAGGGACCTAAGACTTTGACATTTTCTTTTACTTGCACAAACATCAGTGCCACTTCTCTGATAGCCAATCACATCTTCTCATTACACAGCACTTTGCAGCCTCCTCCAGGGACTTATAAGGAGGAGACTGACAGAACTGGTGTGAAGAATTCTATTAGTCTATTCCAAAGGGGATGTCAAATGATGTGCTCTCCACCAACCTTCATTACTCTGTCTATGCTGTAGTGTACTTATAGCTGGTGTAATTAGATTGGGACAGGCTGTTAAATTAATTTCCAGGAAACTTGAAACAGTTAGAGTTTCAACAGTTGAAACAGTTAGAGTTTTGGAAGAGTTGTGGGTATAAGGTCTGTAGTTGCAGGAGCCGTTAGATTAGTGTATTAGTGTGCATTTTTCAGTTAGATTTAACAGACAGTTTGAATATTCACAAACGAAAGAGTAAACTTCACAACGTTATCCATCTCATCAGTGTTCAGTGTTTCATTTTTTAGTCTTCAATTTTTCCTTTTTCCCTTGCTTTCCCTTTCCCTTAATACACATCTACCCAAAGCTCAGCAGGGTATATCACATTTACATTTATGCATTTAGCTGATGCTTTTGTCTAAAGTGAGTTGCAGAAAATGTAGACAATCAACAGTGTCTAGACACATGTCAAGTGTCAAGACAATAGTGTAATGATAAGAACTACCTTGTATAAGAAATACTATGACAAATACAGTCCATTTAAGTCAGGGATATTTAAAGCATAGACAGGATAGAGAAGAATATCATGGTAAGTGCAAGTTAAGTGTGTTGGGTTGTTAGTGGTGTTAGGAGAGGAGGTATTCTTGGAAAAGTTGGGTCTTGGGTCTTCAAGAGGTTTTTGAAGATACAGAGGGACGCCCCTGCTCTGATAGCAACTGGTAGCAACTGGTAGCAGGTTCCACCATCAGGGGAACCACCGAGGAGAATAGTTTGGATGAAACGTGAGCATGCGGATAGCAATGCCATGGTAGTGTTCTTTGGAAGAATGCAGTAGGTGGTAGCATGTACCTTTATGAGAGCAGTTCAATCTTTGAGAAGTTCCGTTTCATCCATGAGGATAATATATTATGTCTGAGACATTCAGAGATCCGAGGTGTCGTCTGGTGAGTATTACAGAAGAGTTGTGTATCATCTAGGCCATATGTATATGAGAAGCTGTGTGAACGAATAATCAAAAGAGGTGGTGTAAATTGCAAAGATATGGAGCCCTGGCACTGAGCCTTGGGGTACCCCTGTGATGAGGTATTGGGATGCAGATACTCTAAAAGTATTGGATCACCTGCCTTGACACGCATATGAACTTAAGTGACATCCCATCCAACCTTTGGGATGGATTGGAGCGGAGCCTGAGAGCCAGGCCTTCTTGTGCAACATCAGTATGTGACCTCACAAATGCGCTTCTAGAAGAATGGTCAAAAATTTGAACACACCCCTAAACCTTGTGGGAAGCCTTCCCAGAAGCGTTTAAGCTGCTATAGCTGCAAAGGGTGGACCGACATCATATTAAACCCTATATGGATAAAAAATGGGATGACACTTAATTTCATATGTGAGTCAAGGCAGGTGACCCAATACTTTTGACAATATAGTGTAGCTGTCCCTTGAAGTGAATTCAAACAGGAAAGTGCTGCCCTTAATGTTTAAGAGTATAGAAAATAGGGAAGTAGGGGAGTAAGATTAAGTGGATACAGTGGATATATTAAGTGGAAGGCAGCTGCTAATTCGAAGTATGGGAAAGAGGAAAGTGAGTATAGAAAGTACTGTATATCAAAGGCATTCAGCTTTAAATAGCGACCTGTGTCAGGATTCTGGTCAGTGATGGACCTCCTAAAAATGAGGTTCACCCTAGGCCTGCATCCCTTATCCCTAAATTTGTATTGAGTCTTCACACCTGCCTCATACCAAAAAGTATGAACCAAAAACCTGTAAATATGACGTGTCAATAAAAGTTTTGAAGTAACTATTTGTGTTCATAATGTATAATGTCTCACTGTGATAATGGGTGTATATTTAGAGCGAGAGGTAGCCTCTTCAATTATTATTATGATAACGCATTATCTGGTGTTGACAGGCGAGTTTCGAGATTTGAGTTCAGCATTGTTCAGGAGTAGGCTAGGTGATAATGATTGCACCTGGGAGAGGTAGGCTACATTCCCTTTATTATTAAAATCACTATTGATAACGCATTATATACGGAACCGGCGAGAATGCATCTCGATCAGCAAGTGTTACTGGGTTTCGCCTGAGCGTTGTAGATAGATACCAAAGATTCTAAAGCTCTGTTCTAGAATCTTTGATAGATACCTTTATATGGCTCTGGGTTAAGCGATTTGATTTCAGCATACGCTCATTTCTAAAAGATGCATTTAATCCGAAGTCATGTCAGCTCTCTATGCAGGGAGTAGGGCTGTCACTTTTTATTCGAACATGACGTGAAATATCCGTAGTCGAACTATAAATTAACTATTCGGTTTTTAGTGCGGTGTAGCGCATTTCTACAGTCTATGATTAGTTTTATTTTATTGTTTGCCATCTCATTCAGTGCTATATGATCCAGGGCTCATGACCAAATCAAGCCAATATAATAGCCAGTAGCCACAATGAGCCCATGCAGCCATCCTGTTTCGACAATCAAAGGTAACGCACAGAACGGCCAGCAGACAGATAATTACGTCCCCAACTCATCTAAAATGTGTGTCTTGAAATACTTTGGGTTCTACACCATAGATGGTAAAGTGACCGTTAAATATAATGTTAAAGAATGTATCTGTGGATTGTGGCTTTACATCGGTCGAAGTTGACTCCATGTCGTGGTGTCTCACGTAACTCAAAGCCAGGCAAGCTGAGGACAGGCGCTCTGTTCCATTGTCGTTATGGTAACCAAACAAGTCTTCTTCTGTCTAGGTTTGTTTCTAGGTTTAAGTGTTGTCTTCTATGTGGTCCACCTACTGGAGGGAAGTGTTTACAGCAGTTCCGTTTCACACATGCGCAGTCTACGCGTCACTTTGACGCACGGTCTTAAATTTCGGTCGACTCAAAGACGCGACGCATGCTGTAAAAATGATGCAAATCTCGTCACGCGCTCACCAGTGCCGCGTGCGCGGGACGCAGACGCGGGACCGTACCATAGGCTTTAGCCTGTCAGCGTGAGGTGTTAGTCCGGCAGCCAAATGCCATAATTTAGGTGAACCTGGTTTTGTCGGTTAAAGTTTTTTTTTTTGCTGTTTCTTGTTGCCAAGGGGTAACTCAATAAGATTAGAGAGGGTGCCCGGTGATATCCCTTGGGCAATTCTCGATATTAAGCCTTTCTTGTCCAATGTGTTGAATATAAGGCGAGGCACCACAGGTGAATAGGGTAAAAAAAATAACTAGCAGATATCACTATGAAACTTCCCCAGTTGATTACTTACATTAATATGAAAAAATAATGTATTACAAGTTATCTGTAATATAAAGTTTGAATATGCAAATTAAGCATAATCCAATTAAATATGTGCTGATTTGCATAAACTAAAAAAAACTAAATCGGAACATTGGATGAAGCCAGGTTCAAAATTACTTTTTCATTGTGTTGACATACTAGATGAAAAGTCTTTACACAGGGAATTAGATATCTCTTTTATTTATTCCGTAAATCAGAAAGTACTGCCAATAGCCTTAAAAAATCAATTTTGTCCATGTTTTTAGGAATAAAATGTCATATAAAAAGGCTAGGAATAATATATCAACAAACCCCTCTGTAGAAGCCTTCTAAATATAGTTAGGTATAAGATTGGAAAGTTTGGTATGTAGGTGCTTCTGAAGTACAGATTTCATTCTCAGAGTGGGGGAGGAAACTAATCCATGGGTGCTACATGCTAGCATCTCTCACTAGCACGTCTCTTAGGTGTGGATGGAGGTTTACCAGAGACTTTCTAATGAGGAGTCACAGCACTCCAAAAATCCTCCATAGAAATGCATGGGGTTAGTTTGTAACGCCAATATGGCAGTTGTCTACACATATCCCGCCCCTTCCGCGGCAAAAAAGTCAACATGTAAATACATTGTGCCAATGATGTGGTGTGTTGTGAATACATTGTGCCAATCATGTGTTGTGATCTCAGATTCTGCAAAAAAAAAAAACTTTAACCGACAAAACCAGGTCTGACTCCATGGCTGCCGGACTATGTCTAATAGGTTGTTTGTAGCCTAACCTATAAAACTAGTTGTTGCTGTTGTAAAACAATACGTCTGAAATTAAAATAATTAGTAAGCCTAACACAATATGCCTATTGCATGGAGAGAAGTGCCTGCATGCACTTATCTATTTCATGATTGTAGGCTGAGCATTGCAGTTTTTTTCTTTCTTCACTATCCACTGTAGGCTGTCGATGTGATATTCCACTGTCTTCATTTCCCACCCGTTGTAGGAGGTGTGTAGACCTAATGTTCCAGGATGTTTGACTGTAGAATAATGTAATGGGAGTGTTGCTGGCAAAGTTGATTCTTTGAATGTTTAGTGACACTCTTTGATGCCTCCTCACGCCCCCCACAGGCTAGAGTAGATCCAGCTCATATCCTCCGCCATTACCAGTGTTTGATGTAGACTTCCACATATAAGGATGTGGTCGTTTTTTGCACGGGATCCCATAAAAGATTTTAATTATGAGATTTTACCGGAGACCCAAGAGGCCTCGGGAATATGGACTCTACACCGAGGCAAACGAAAGGTAAGAATACCTCTATAATAGATGGATTGGGCGACAAGTAATGCAAGCTGAATACAGGCCATTAGCAAGCTAGCAAGTCCACGGGCTGTATTTTAGCTAGCAAGTGTAGCCTTGCCTATCCATGATCATCACTGATCAAACAGTACACACACTTTGGGAATGTCTGTCTTCGTCTGTTGTTGATGTAACTTAAGCATGCAAGCGCATCCAACTCTTTTTAGCTCATCACATCTCAGAAAACATATAACTAACTGACCGGTTGGTTGGTTGGTGTTCACAACCAAGCTAACAAGCAAACAGACCTGGAGAAGCCACGTACTGTACCGCCACGTCAATCTCCTGATCAACAACACAAACCAGCTAATGTTAACGTTAGCTTTGGAGGTATCTGACAAACTAGCTTGCCACATATTGACAGTAAAATCAGTTCGTTTTGTCACGTCATGTCAAACCAACATAAGCATAAGTAGAGTTGAATGTACACTATGTGACATTAGTCACTAAGTCTGAATATGTGTAACATTGAACATTAGCAGTCAGGTTATCTGACTGACCGCTAGCCTCTCTGTTCAGACTATGATTACAGGGTAACGTTAGCGTGTTGTTTGCATACCATAATAAATGATGATACATATTTAGGGAATGTAATGTTTTCAAGTCTCTGTCACATCATTTTATGCAGACGACTGGCGAGCCGGTGTCAGTCTTTGTTTACGAGGTGTCACAGGGAACGGAGGCCCAGACCCAGCTGGCCAAGGCAGCGTTCAAGCGCATGAAGACGCTGAGACATCCGAATATCTTGGCCTATGTGGATGGACTGGAGGTATACTTGAGTTCTTTGTATCAGTAAACAAAGGAGCCTTATCTGAGGGGATATTCGATAGACATTTGATGGTGTGATTTTTGGTAACACTTGACAGTGCGAGTTTGTTTCTTAAGCCAGTGAGTTAAAAAAAAAAGGCGTTGATATAAGTCAATAGACCCAGTAGCCCTAAGTTAATGTTGCAGATGTTTCTGAAAAATGACTATCATATTACACTTTTTAATCATTTAATTTGAAGTACAAGTCATTTAATGTATTTACTAAACTCGTAATGCAGTCCATGTTTGAAGTAGCCTAGTAATTTTGCTCCATCACAATCAACTTGCCTTTGTATTTTCACCCCTCAATGCAATATCTTGTGCAGTCTGAGGTGAGTGCCAAAGAGATCTGTACAGGTACACCTTTGTTTAACCCTGTGACCCTGTCCCAGTCTTGTAGAGCTATAGCTAGAAGACTCCTCAAATATCACCATGTTGTTCATCAACTCGGTTATGAAAACAAAGTATTGATTTCACTCATGTTTGTTTGCATCATGTTTGTGTTCCAGACAGAGAAAAGTTTGTACCTGGTTACAGAGCCAGTGATTCCTCTCTCCACCCATCTGAAAGCCCGACCTGATATGGGTGGTTCTGGAGAACTGGAGGTGTCTTGGGGTCTTCACCAGATTGTGGTAAGAAATTGTTGGGATTGATTTTAGATCCATTTAGGATTCCTAGCCTCCAACCCAAAGTCATCAACCACTCTTGATCACTACAATTTACCCAGCCTTTTTGCTAAACTGTAAGATATCATGCCTTGTTCATGCCTTAACTTTTGTGTGTGAATTACTTTCTGCTGATGGCTTAGCATCTTACCTTCATCTTACAGAAAGCTCTGAGCTTCGTGGTGAATGACTGCCATCTGCTTCATAACAACCTGGGCATTTGGACGGTGTTTGTGGACCGAGCCGGCGAATGGAAATTGGGAGGGCTGGACTACATGACATCTCAGCAGGGGGACACCTCAGGCTTACTCTCGCCCAGGACCATACACCCTGACCTGGAGAAGTATGACCCACCTGAGAACCCCAACAGTGGTGGAGAGAAATGGTGCGTAGTAGTGCACAGTGCATTACACAAATGCAGTGGGGAGTGGGAGGGGGCGTAGTTTATTGGTTAATGTAGTGGGGATATAAAAAAGTTATGGTAGCAAATGGTTTAATTTTAGATGTGTATATTTCTCAATTTTAATTAAGTTATCATTCTTAAATTCCACCTCATCATTATATTACCATCGACCAGTCTTGTAATTGTTTGGTTAGGTATTTTCATCCAACTATCTCTCATAGTCTTTCTCTCTCTTTCTCTTTCTCTCTCTTTCCCCCTTACTCTCCTCAGGGCTGGGGATGTGTGGCGACTGGGTTGCCTTATATGGGAGGTGTTCAATGGCCCTCTTGCTCGGGCATCTTCCCTGCGGTCACTGGGAAAGGTACACCATTCTGGACCACTGTACACCATTCTGGACCACTGTGCACCATTGCTCAAAATACGATTTGTAATGGCAGTCATATTACATATCCTATCATTCATTTTTTATTCTATTACTGTACAAAGCCAGGTCTATTTCAGACGTGGTCATTGTTCACTCATTCTAAAGAGTGATGAATCACTAATGAAGTGAACTGATGTATACTTGTATCTGTGTATATACTGTAGCCTTTGGTCAGAAACAAAAACAATAGATCAGGTATTTGGCATTTATTAACGCACCAAATAACAACAGTTCTCTTTCATATCAATTCTCTAGGTCCCTAAGTCCTTGGTTCCGCATTACTGTGAGCTAGTTGGAGCAAACCCCAAATCCCGACCAAACCCGGCAAACTTCCTCCAGAACTGCCGTGCATCTGGAGGTTTCCTCAGCAACAGCTTTGTGGAGAGCAATCTCTTTCTGGAGGAAATTCAGGTGATTGCACTCCTCTGCACTAAAGAACATCTCACCGACATGTCCAACCTGTTTCTCTCATTTATCATGGTTAATTGTGTCATAGGATGCACATATGAACATATTCAATATTGACATGTAGTGACTGTGTGTGTGTGTGTCTGTCCTCAGATAAAAGAGCAAGCAGAGAAACAGCAGTTCTTCCAGGACCTGAGTGAGAATCTGGACTCGTTCCCTGAGGATTTTTGTAAACACAAAGTGCTCCCACAGCTTCTAACGGCCTTCGAGTTTGGCAATGCCGGCGCTGTGGTCCTCACTCCTCTCTTCAAGGTATGTGATCTAGAACTTTCCATTGACCATTATACATTTAATTATGTTTGTTGCATCTTCAACATAGGGCCCTGTGTTTGCCAGGTGGGGAAGTACCTGTCGACAGAAGAGTACCAACAGAAGATCATTCCAGTCATAGTAAAGATGTTCTCCTCTACGGACAGAGCCATGAGGATACGGTTACTTCAGCAGGTGAGGAGGTTCATGGATACCTGTCTGGGTTTATTCTGTAGGTGGTGACAGACGGAGCTGCCCTTTAAGCAATGTTACTGGGCAACCACATAACTGGTTCCATTTGTTCTGATTAGATGATCATAATAATTTGACTTCTAGCAACAAAGCCTGTGCAAAGATATTCAGGAACATTGCCCAGCAACATAACTCAAAAAGTTGCCATGTGCGTCATCAGCTTCAGGCTGAATTGTGTCTGATGGAGACCTCAGGAAATTTTTTAATATGAGAGAGAAATGGGTGATTAACTTTCTCATTTCCTTTTTGTTTTGTCAGATGGAGCAATTTATTCAGTATCTGAATGAAGCTGCAGTCAACTCTCAGATCTTCCCTCACGTTGTGCACGGTTTCACTGACACCAACCCTGCCATCAGGGAGCAGACGGTCAAGGTAAAGGCAGTACATTCCAAATGCTTAAGAATGATGGTCAGCAATCATTTAAGTGCCTAGATTTAGCACTTTACTGTCACTCTGTCGCAAACATAGCTACCCCCCCCCCACACCAACTTGACTGTCATCTCTCAATCTGCCTTCCTTCCCTGTAGTCTATGCTCCTTCTGGCCCCCAAGTTAAACGAGGCGAATCTGAACCAGGAGCTGATGCGCCACTTTGCCAGGCTGCAGGCTCGTGATGAGCAGGGCCCGATCCGATGCAACACCACTGTCTGCCTGGGCAAGATCGCCCCCTACCTCAACTCAGGAGTAAGGGGCCTTTATTGGCACTATCTTCCTTTCCCCTCTTATCACTGTCAAATAAATAACGAAAATCTTTTATTTTGGTTGATTCAGATCATTGCATGATTTGTGTGTGTGTGTGTGCAGTGAATGTTTTAGCCCACATTTTGATTCTGTTTTGTAATTTGGGGATATTTGTCTCTCACTCTTACCCAGACGCGGCAACGTGTTCTGATCTCGGCGTTCTGTCGGGCCACTAAAGATCCTTTCCCAGCGTCCCGCGCTGCAGGGGTCCTAGGCTTTGCTGCTACACACAACTACTTTAGTCTGGTGGAGAGCGCCGGCCGGATCCTCCCCACGCTCTGCACGCTCACCGTCGACCCAGACAAGAACGTCCGAGACCAGGTACATACTCCTGAGAGCTTCTTTTGGACTCGTGCTTCACTGAGGGAAATCCGCTTATTTGCTGTCTACTCCAGTGTTCTCTCCAGCTACTGACGAGCTTCTAACTGGTGTAACCCACTCCCAGTGAATTATGCTAAGCTAGGCCAGCCAGTGGCAGACTGGGTTATTGCGCACACAGAGAAGAGACAGATGTATATTTCCTCACTTCTCACTCTGGCGTAGACCACACAAATAAGCTTTTTTTTTTTTTTAAGTTGGCGAGGTCAGAGAGATCAGTGCCAGTGTCTCCTTATGTTTGGAGTCAGAATGTAGTGTTATCTTGGCAAAATGCACCATAATATGTGACAAATAATGAAATGAAAACAATTATATGTGTCTTCTGTCTTAATTCAAGTCATTGTAGCCATTTCAGACAGCAGTGTAAAGCAGAATGGTGGTATCATCACAGTGCGTTGACTTTGTTCCTTTTAGGCATTCAAAGCCATTAAGAGTTTCCTCAGCAAACTGGAGACTGTATCAGAGGACCCATCCAAGCTGGAAGAATTAGGTACTCTGAATGGCTTTTGATGGGCTTGCTAATGAATGCCATATTGTCTTGTTTACTTTATAGAAGTCAATTTGGCTCCCTGAATGTTGCCCGATCTGCATATCTGACATTTACAATTTTCACAGTTTAATTGAAATTGATGAGTGGGAAGAGTGACTACAGGCTGTGTATTGGGAGATGTGAGGTATTTATCTTGTCTCTGTTCCTGCCTGTTCCAACAGAGAAGGACGTCTTGGCAACGAGTCCCGGGGCCGCAACGTCCGCTGCCTCCTGGACTGGCTGGGCGGTGGGCGGAGTCTCCTCTCTCACCTCCAAACTCATCAGGAACGTGCCGGCAGGTGCTGAAGGTGCGGCCAAGGAGAACGCTCCCGCAGCCACCGCCAACGCAGGGACCCCTGTCCCAGACGGGGCCAGCAAGGGTGAGGGGACGAGATGCGCTTATCTGCTTTTCCTTTCTTTCTTTCTTTCTTTCTTTCTTTCTTTCTTTCTTTCTTTCTTTCTTTATCACATGGCTGTCCAGGGAAGCTTTTTTTTTCTCTTCTGTTTTTCTTGCGTCGTCTGAAAGATCTCTCGTTTTCTGTCAGGCAACGCTGAACCAAAGGTGCCCAGGAATCCTACCTCCACACCCCCCGCCAGTGAGCCTCAGGCTTCACACGCGCCAGAGGAGCCGGACGAGCCGGTCGGGGATCGCTGGGAGGACGAGGACTGGGGCAGTCTGGAGGTGAGACACTTCAACAGAGGCTGAACGTTTTCACGCACTGTGCTATCGGCCCTATGAAGTTCAGTGTTCCCAGTGCTCTCGGGAACCCTCGGCGGAGACGGGTTTTTTTTTTTTTTTTTTTCGGGGTGCTTCGGGTTGAAATCAACTTTCAGAACAGCGTTGGGCTCATCAATGTCACTTCTCTCTTGCTAGCCAATTAAAATCGAGGAAGGGGCGGGACAAAATGTACAAAGGCTAGAGGGATGGCCTTCTCTAATGCCAAATGAGCTCCTTTTGTCTGTCATGTTTTAATAAGCAGAGTTCTGAAAAATTGCAGCCAATTTTTAGTTAGCTAGTTAATTAGCATTTAAGCAGCGTTCCAAAAAGGAAGTGCTCACCGGCGGTTTTGGCAACCTAGCAACAATAAACACTTGAATGTAGCACTCTGAAAAAATGTGGTTGAGGGTACTGTCAGCTCAAAAAACACGTTTGGTGGACCTAGTACCCATAGGTGATGTTTGCTGTTCTCACCTCTGTCTGTAACCTCTCACAACAGGACACTGAGAAGGCCCAGACAGACCCTGAGGACTGGTCAACGGGTTGGTCAACGGTGTCATCAGGCAAGAAGAAGGCCAATGAGAGAACTGTAAGTGGATGCTAATGATAATATCCATATGATATCTTCTTTAAGCTCATCTTTGGCATTTACGTATGATCATCTGCATAGTATTATGTCCTTCAGAACTACTTTAGAATGCTTTAGTATTATGTCCTTCAGAACTACTTTAGACTGCTTTTTGAGTATCCTGTTAACATACTACTAGTGCTGTACTAACTATTTGTAGTATGAGTAAATGTATTCAGAGGTCATTGTCTTTTTTGTATTAGTACTGAATGCAGTCTTTTTTTCCTGTGCATTAGCATTAAATACAGCCTTGTTCTCCTTCACTCATTCTGTGTGGAGACTGTGTGCAGTCTGGATTACTGCAGCTCATGAATGACTCGTGTCTCTGTCTCCTCACAGCTGGGCGGGGCTTCCTCGGCGAAGAAGCAGAGCTCGGACTGGAGCAGCTCGGGCTGGGACGCCGACGACAGCTGGTCCAACGAGAAGGAGCCGGACAGCCAGGACCAGACCTCGCCGGCCGACGAGGGCTGGGGCAACGACTGGGACGAGGACGGCGGCCTGGGGGACAGCTTCATCCCCACGCCCAGGGAAGGGTCCTCAGCGGCCGTCGCCCCCAAGAGCGAGGCTTTGCAAGAGGGCGTGCGGCTGGCCAGCGAGTACAACTGGGAGAGTGCCGGAGGGAAAGGAGAGATGCAGAATGACCTCTTCGCCAGCGTGTCCCAGAGGACGGCGCCAGCGGTGAGGAAGGAGGGATGAGCTTAGGAGGGAAGAGAGATGTGTCCTTTAAAGGGAAGAGTCCTTTAAAGGGAAGAGAGATGTGTCCTTTAAAGGGAAGAGAGATGTGTCCTTTTAAGGAGCTGTGTGGAACTCTGTCTGCTCCAGTTGTCTTGAGCGCAGCCACACGGAACTCGTCCAGTGATTTGTATCTAATGCAGTGGCTGGCCACACATGGTACAGCGTGGTATTACCAGAGCTGAAGGGTCCGCGACATGATTCAGTTGTTCCATAGATTGTCTTTTTTAAAAAGATTGATAAATTGTAAGTCACAAGGATTAAAAAGTGAGGTCCTGTGTTATTATTCCCCCTCTAATGACCCCAAGTTTATTGAACCTGGAGTTTCCACCTGATTGTTTGTGTGTGTGTGTGTGTGTGAGCACAGAAGGCAGATGAGGGCTGGGGAGCAGACACTGCAGGAGACTGGGGGGCCGAGGAGAACTGGGAGTCCTTGGATGGGGATCAAGGTCAGTGTTGTTCCAGATGATCGGACAGAATGTCACTAAAGACCAGTTAACACTGATTGGACTAAAATTTACAATTTTCGGGAATGTAAACTTCCAAGTCGAGTTCTATGGAAGGAAACACCTAGTTGATGTGGTTGGTGTGAACTGGGCTTTAAAATTGTATTCTGTAATGAATAGTATATAGTTGTCCTGAATATAAATGTTTTATGTCGTACCACACTGATATAACTCTCAAATAACAGTGAAAACATTATTATACATTATTATATTATATATATTTGCAGTGTCAAGAAACCAGAAACACTGTCTTTAAAAGCAAAACATTTCACATGTAGGGAATCCATTTAAAAACATTACAGAATGGAACTCAGCAAGCCAGGGAGTGTTCCACAGACCTTCAGTGTCCAGTACATGTGTCTGAACTTTGCTGCTGCTTACCTGCCACTTCTGATCTTCCCTTTCAGGCCTCAGCAAGGCAGAGCTGGCCAAGAAGAAGCGCGAGGAGAGGAGGACTAAACTAGAGGCCAAACGGGCCGAACGCAAGGCGGTCAAGGGTCCTCTCAAACTGGGGGCCCGCAAACTGGACTGAGGCGGTGGGGTGGGGTGGGGTGGAGCAGGGTGGAATGCCAAAAAGAGAAGGGAATCGGTGGAGGGATCCTACTGCGCTGTGATTGATCTGGGCTCATAGTCATCCATTCAGGACATTGCTGGATATGGCGTTGGGCTGGAAGAGTTTGAGTTGGAAAGCTAAAAACATTCCGTGATCCTGCAGATGACAAATTCCTGACGACAATGGGAGGAGCAAGAGCTACGGACATGCTAGTGCTTTCTTTCTTTCTTTTGCCCCCTGGCCGAGGCCAGATGCCAAGGGATGCAGTTTTCCCCTGTCACTCGCTGGACTGTGACCTAAGATGATCAACTATGACTTTTTATTTTGCATCACAGCAGTTTTGTTGTCCTGGATGTTTTTATAATAAAGCTGATATTAGAATCTATTTGTGTGCACCTAGCCGCACAACTAGCCATAAAGTCCATAAAGAATCAAATCATTTTTACAGCATAGATATATAGAATTATTTATCTCCATAGCACCATGAGTGTATATGTGGAATGTATGTTTCACATAATCCAAGTGCTTGGCTAAGCGTTGAATGTTTACCAACCAAGCTGACTATCTGGTTTTCATGTACCCTACATGCCCTTCCCATTCTAACCGTGTGCCACTCCCTTTGACTTCAGAGACATGAACTGAACAATAATTCCAACATGAGACTAGTTAATGGAGCCACATGGGGAACGAGTCGAGTACTTATGTAGAACAGGCCTACCCCTCATGCATGCCTCCCCACCATGTGCTTGACAACAGTGCAGTGGCTGTCAGGTCCACATGGGTTGTGGTTATTATGGTAATAGTACATTGTGTGAGCCTCAGGGCTGGGCCTCCCTTTACTGCTGGTGCTTGTGGACCACTGGCTTGCAAGCACTCAGCTGTCAGGTATGCCCCAGAGACATACACTTAGAACAGTCAAGAGTCAGAACTGGAGGAGTCTGGTTATGGCTCCGATTCTGACTGTTGGCATTGACGATTGAAGGGACACCTGGCAGACTGTAAAATCACCAGTGTTAGGTTTGTGCCTTGTTTTTATTTGGTGACAGTACTGTACTTGAAAGAGCAGGGGTTGTGTTGACTTCAATGTCAGCTGTTGTGAGAGGTCATACCCTTTTGATCCTGTGCAATATTATATAACAAAGGGGGTAATCATGTGTATGATGCAAACAACTCCGAAATACAGCTGCGAATTAAATGAAACCGTGTGCATGCTGTGTGTTTACTGGGAAGAGGTGTGAGAACATGATTTACACCTGTCACATGAAAACAATGTAACTAGTAACTGGTCATAATGACTTATTAGCTCTTGTAATGTCTTATCGATACCAAAGACCAGGGATACAGTTAGTTCAGTTAAAAATCAAAAAGATGTAGAAGCTGAGCAATAAGCTTAGTCACTGAACATTATGGAGCTATGGGAAGAGTTTCGTTTAACAGGGAAATACTGTTTCCCAGTAGAATAACCAACCTGAGGTACATTTGCTACCAACGTGGGAGCACTATAACAGAAGTGAAAATGGAACATCTGTTCAAAAGGGATCTGATTACATTTATGTTTAAGATCATATGCAGAATGAGAGCAGAGCATCTCTCAGCAGAACACACTTGTTGGACACTGTGCCACTGTGCAAGCATTGTGACACACTGAACATAGTGATAAAGAAAATATTCATATTTTGGAAATCAGTGAAATGCACCACTGTGTGAGCACCTGAGCTCTTGAACTCACGCTGTACAGATAGATCACTGTGAGAAATAACTAGCTGATTTCGATAAAAGCATCACAAACTAAACTAAAAAGAAAAGTCTGTTTGCACACAGAATGCTGGCTTATATTTATTTAAATACACCTGAATAAGACCAATCTTGGCATTCAAGTGTAAAACAGTGCAAATAATACACACCCCTTGTAAAGGCTGTGGGTAGAAATGTCTTCACTCACCAAACAATAGCAATACTTGTGCAATTTTGAGCACATTACTAAAACTGAAAATAAATCAGTCAGCAATTTGCTTCTAAATGGCTCACTGCATTGTGGCTGTACCTACAATCGGAGATAAAATTGTTTATTTACAAAAACCTTTTCTTTTTTCTGCTAAATATTTCAGCCCATCATATTTCAGTAGTGGATTTGTGGTCTTTTTCACATTTAGTTCTGTAAGGCCTGCTGGTGTTAGAGTGCGTTCCCCTGAAGGCAGATACAGTAGGCTTTTCTATTTAGCTCTTGTTTTTCCTCTCTTTGCTTCCACTTCCAAAGAAGGCTGCGGCTGCAGCTAGAACACCCATTCCCACCATTGCAGCTACACCGACCCCCACGCCAACTTCAACAGCACGGTGCACCTGCATTAGGCAAAGTACAGACAATACATTAGAGCCAATTAGTTAATAAAACATTATTAACATTTAAACCTGTAAAAAAAAGGTCAAAAAACTGTTCCAACTATTCATATCACTTAACCAGCTGATTCTAATTAACACAACTCTAATAATTGATATCACCTGTGTTAGTTGCACTGGCCGAAGGAAAATGACATGGCTTTAACTTTATGGGGCTTGTCCACCTGTTCACTTCAGGGTTTAAATGGGGAACTCATTGCATCATCCATTCCCCCTTTTAGGACCACCCAAAATAACATTGTGTAAAGAAAGAACAAGGTGCAAGGTGTTGCTCCCAAAGCAAGTATCATTGGGCAAAATTACCCCCTTTTAAGTCATCTTTTGGCGAACAAAAGCACCGTTCCCCTTCCACTCCACCATGTCTCCCTCACCTGACGTGACTCAGCCTTGCCATATCTCAGCTCCGTGGCAAAGTGCTCGCAGTTCCCTTGGAACACGCAGAACGGCACCTCCTGGCCCAGGAGCCTGTGGGCCTCCCGCTGGATCACGTGTGCCGGCCGCGGCTCGTACTTATTATCCAGGCGATTGTTGATGCTGTACTGGTCCGTTCCCACAACATCCCACAATTCCTCCTTCTTTATGACAGCCCTGTCGGACAGCACAGACATCATGCTGCGGGATCCACTGCGTGCCTCTTCAGCTGGGGAGGAGAGAGTGATCAATTCAGTCAGTTACACTGAGCAATAATATAAAATGCTATTGTCTTTCCATAGTAAGGTGCCTGTTTCGAAGTTAACTGATGGTCAAATCAATCGAAAATCTGATATTGTTTGCACCTCCAAGTGGTCTGTGACGTAAGTTTGTGTGAAAGAATATGTTTCATAGTATACATTTAATGTCGAAAAACAGGTGTTCTATCCTGGCAAATATCCAGCATAGTGCAGTGAGATGCCCTATTTTATGAATTATTTCACCCAACAGACCTGTCTGGTCTGGTCCCTTAACAGACCTATCATTACTACAGGTTATGTACTGCCAGTTCTGAAGCTTGTTCTATTCACAGAGATAATTTTGACTGGTATGCTGGTAAGAGCACACTGATTGGAACTCACAGGAGGGTGCCACATGAATGACACATCCATCTCCAATGTACACGGCCCAGTGCTGATACGTTCCTCTGAAGATCTCTATCAGGTCCCCAATCTCTGGCTTCTCATCATACTAAGGAAAATCAGACAGAAAGAATTTCAGTGAAAACATAAAATGAAACACTAATTGTCATGCAACTAATGCATAAAAACCCATGTAACCTTCTAGATGTAGTCACACTTTACCAGAGTGGGTGCCATGACCTCAGTGAACACAAGTGAGGATCTTGGCTGGAAGACACAAGTGGATTTTTTCCTTCCCTTTGCTTTCTGTATAACATTATACAACAAGGCAGGGGTACATTATTATGGAAATCATTAATAATATTAAGCAATACGAATGTAAAATTAAGTACTTTAAAAGAAATCCAGCTGTTAAATTTGACTTGAGCATTGTCAGCAGCTGGCAGGTGGGATAGCTCAGCATAAAAAACAAAGAGGCCTGTCATTTTTACATTGATTCTATGCAAAGAGCTTAGATGGTTTGATACACTTTTGGGGAACTTAAACTGAAATAAGGGTTTTTGGAGAGATACCAGTAGACTACAATAGTATATATACTAGTAGTAGACTATAATAGTATACTACATCAGTTTAGCACAAAGAACAGCCATAACTTGATGCAGTAAAAGGTCAAAGTAGGCCTTCTTCTTTTGGATACTCCTAACTCCTCCTGGGTTGAAAACATCTGAGCAAGTTAGCTAGCTAGCTAACGTTAACTAATTTCTGCTAGTAATCCTAAAACACCTCCATAAAACAAATGTCGTACATGATAGTAATAAACTGTTGGTGTTTTTGTAGCATTCTAGACTAATGTTTCATTACAAAAGTATTCATGTGTCGAACATGGATGTCGTGTATTGTCGACAGACACTGTTTGGGAATGTTCCCCAGGCTAATTCTCTCCTTCAAACCACATGAAAAACAGAAGATATTAATCAGTCGTTATATTTACCTTGGTAAACTAGCCTACTTGGTCGATCTCCGTGAGCCTGTGGCCTAGCGAAAGTTAGCTTGAATCTAAATAGACTAAGTTACATACTTCAATCACCCTGTCGTAACTTGTTGCTGCGAAAGGGAAAGAAGGCCGAGTGACGCAAACGTACAGTACGCGTCAAAGCAGAATGTAGCAGTGGTAGTACCATTTCTATAACGGGAGAGGGCGAGAAAGATCTAGTTTTTACATAACTAAGAGACAGCGCAGAAGCATTGTGATGGATTTGAATAAGATAAAGAAATATTATTTCAAACTCTCATCACTCAATTCGTTAGTTTGTGAGTTAGATCTCTATGTATTGGATTGAATGAGAAGAACTGTCTGGAATCCTATCACCAATAACACTTAGCCTACCATGCAATACTGTAATGGCAGAAGCCGATAAGTGCCAATCATGCGTGTCAATATCTGCAAAGCTGCCGGACCTGATGGCATGTCATGCGCAGTGCAGTTGGCTGGAGTGTTCACAGACATATTCAACCTTTCACTTTCCATGCAAGAAAGCAATTTGTCACAATGGTGTCAGGAAAACTATCTCACTTTCAGTGTCACCATCATCACTGTACAGTCAGACCTGTGTCTCTACATAACAGAAGACCTCACCTGAGACATGCACGCTGACCATGTGGTGAAAAAAGTAGCCTACAGCAATGCCTCTGCACCCAGCTGAAAAGGTTTGGCATAAGGACCAAGATCCTACACAGGCTTTCTACAGCAACACAACAGAGAGCATCCTGACTGGTGGCATATCTGCATGGTCTGGAAGCTGTATTGTCAACAATCAAAACATGCTGCAGAGAGTTGTGCGGACAGCCCATACCAGGGCATCAGCGCGTGTGAGCTTCCTTCCATCCAGGACTTGTACCTCATACAATGTATCGTTTAAGCCCACAGAATAATTAAAGACCCCAACATCCACAGTACCTTTCAGCTGCTGCCGTCTGGCAAGCGCTATTGCAGTACCTATCCTCCTCCCTCCCCCACACACACACAACACATACTTCCCCCCTTACACACACACAGACACAACACACACTTCCCCAATCACGCACTGACACTCACACACACACACAAAATACATACTTCCCCATCACACACACACACACACATAATTTACTCAGACAAAGCTGCTACAAAGACAACATTAGCACATACTCTTATTTATTGGCAGGAGGAGCTGATACCCAAGATTTTTACTCTAACCACGTATGAAGTTTATCAATAAAAGAATCTTGAAGTGTTAATAGTCCTAATACAGAAACCAGTTTACACCTTCTTGAACAATGGACAGTGGATATTTCAATAAGCCAAGCTGTGTGTGCGCAATGCCATTGTACTTGTTTATGGGTTGACTGAATTGTCATGAGATCAGTACTTAAGAGGAAGGGTAAAAAGAACGGAACTGTGTAAAATGAACCGATATTTCATTGCTGACCTTAAGACGGCCACTTGGAGTTGCTCAACAGCAACAGTTTCTAAAAAGCTTTGTGCCACAGGATCTCAGTTAACAAATACTCTTTTGTTTTGGCCACGGGTGGACAAAGGAGTTTTTCAGTGCATGACAGCTTAATTTGAATGCATCTAAATTATTGTTTGACTCTGTGAATAAGACAACTCTCCTTTGCACATGTTTCACAACATTTTATTTTCGACAAAGGGTTTGATGAAATGTATCACATAGTAACATTGTAATGTTAATAAACAGTCACATTTATTACTATTTTACAGAAAAGCTGTGCCAACTATGAAATTCCAGTCTTCTGTGAACAAATATTAGATAATGCTGCAAAGTTATTTGCATTCCCTTTTAACTATATTAAACACCCTGACACCTAGTAAATGATAAAATCAGTCACTTTTTATCAATCAAATGGCAATCAATAGCTAAGAATTGTCAGCTGTGTAGCCTAACAGATCTGCCTACTGACAGTAACTGAATTTTGACTCGGAATAGAAAAGAATAGGAAATCCTGTGTGCAAAAGTTTTTTTGCATAAATTTGCATAAAATCTTAAAAACAGTATATGAAATCAACGTTCTAGAGGAGGGTATCCCAATTCCCATAGGGTATAATGCATAGAGGTTGATGGAAATGGGCATTTGTTGCAATTTTATTTAGCTTTTCTGTCAAAGTTGCCCTGACAACCATTATGTTTTGATTCCAGCTGATACACAGCTGTGCACAACTTCAGTGTCCAGTTTCTTTAGCTGAAAATGTGCTTGAGTTGGAGGGAGACCCAGTAATTGTGTTAATTCTGATCATTTGTCACAGAGTAAGATGTGCATTAACTGACTCAACAGTTTTTACATATTAATTTATATAGATTTACATTAACAGAAAGCAGCTTAATCAATATTTAAACCAACATATGGCACCATCACAGAGAGAGAGATAAAAACCTATAAAATCTGTCAAATCATGACTGACAGTGTGTCAGCTGATCCATACTCCAGTCACGGATGTATTTCAGGGTCCACGCCAGAGAGATGTATGAGAAATGTGGCGTTTTTATTGTCAGAAAGGCCTGGTGGTGGTAGTGTGCTTAGTATTACTTCAAGGAAAGGATATTCAGCGCTTACTTTCCTTCTGCTTGCTTCCACCTCCAAACATGGCTGCAGCAACAGCTAGAGCTCCCACACCAATCATAGCAGCCATTCCCACTCCGACACCAACCTCAACAGCTTTGCGTACCTGCACATAAGCACAGCATTATAATTAGGTAAATCATGACAAATGCTTGACAGTGAAGATTACATGTGCTACGTATGAGAGCAGTTTTAACTACCCTCTAGCAGATAAGAGCGTATCTTTGCATGCTTCATGGCTCACCTGGCGTGACTGGGCCTTGCCGTATCGCAGCTCGGTGGCAAAGTGCTCACAGTTCCCTCGGAAAACACAGTAGGGCAGTTCCTGGTTCAGAAGGGTCTGGGCCTCCCGCTGGATCACGTGTGCTGGCCGCGGCTCATACTCGTTATCCAAGAGATTGTTGATGCTGTACTGGTCCATTCCCACAACATCCCACAATTCCTCCTTCTTCACAATGGCTTTGTCACACAGCACCGACATCATGCTGTAAGCCCCACCACGTGCCTGTTCAGCTAGAGTTGTGCAAGTTGACATTGAGCAACGTGTAATACTATGTGACGCTAAAAGATGTAATGATTTAGTAATAAGTTAGTAATAAATTAGTTTTAAATCATCACATCAAACAATGCTGACCAGGAGTAGCCTAATACAAGAGGCACAATAACAATTATTGGCACAGCTTCATGTGTTAGTAATTATCAAAATATCATCAGTCTATGTCCCTTTAAAAATCTATTGTTGGTCAGGTTATCCTGTCTTAAAATAGACCAGTTTATACCAATAGACTGGTTTCACAGGTACACAACCTTGCTTTTTATATATAAAAAACAAAAGCAAGTGATGACTCACTGGGTGGCGCCAGGTGAATGACGTATCCATCTCCAATGTAGACGGCCCAGTGCTGGTATGTTCCTCTGAAGATCTCTATCAGGTCCCCAATCTCTGGTTTCTCATCATACTAGAAGTCAACATATAAATAGTCTTTGTGAAATGAGGCCATTATTTAAAAAAAATAAAAAAAACTGTCACATTTGTGTAAAAAGGTTATCTAAAATCTAAAAGTGCAAACATTTACCAGAGTTGGTGCCATGCTGACCGAAGCTCAAATAAGGTTTGCCTCAAGGACACACTTGTGTAGTGTTTTCTTACTTCCCTTTGCCCTGTGAGGAATTACACAACATCATATTTATTGATGAAAAAAATTAAGCGCAAGGTTAAGGACAGAAGGGATTCATTTAGAATGTGAATGTCGTTAGATATGTGATCGAAAAAATAAATATATTCTAAGTCATGCTGAAACATTGTCACATTCTAGTAATAAAATAGTAACAGTTATTCCTACAATAACCATTTAGCCTATATAAAGTTATTCCTTGTCTTTGTAAGCTGATAAAATAAATTTGATAACCACACAGACAGAGTGGCATGAGGTACCCTTAATCCCATGCTTTAAAGAGAGGTTTGGATTATCTGAATTAATCTGAATTTGTGCACAGTGCAAAGCAAACTGTGAAACATTGCTAGAACAAAGTGCAAAGTTTAGTGGAACAGCAATCTGCAAGTGAAAATGGAAAGTGTCTTAACTGGTTACCTTTAACCTAGGCTACCTGCTAGCATTTTCTGTAGGCTATAGAAACCCCCAGAACTGTCCCAAAATAACAAAAACTAATTTTTATCTTACGACCGCCTGCGTTACAACCACAGCAAATAGCCACAACATTTATCACAATCAACATCACAGGAAAAGGTTAATAGAGGTCATTCTCAAAATAATCGACATCTTGAAAATATCTAGAGATAAAAAAAAAAAATAATAATAAAAATAGCATGGCCTGTCATTTTGCCTTGAAAATGACCATTTTAATGAAAGGTCACTGTCTGTTACCTTTTTCGTGACAGCCTCTTCGTATTTTCTGTTAACAGAAACGACCATCTAGGCCTAGCCTGTTTCCTCGGCATCAACAGCTAACGTCGTGTTAACGGTAGGCTACTATTTACCATCTTAAACTCAGAACGTCCCAACGAGCATTGCCCAACGTTACATTCTAAATAAAAATGGTTTTATCTGCAGAAACACCAATGACATCAATCGTCTCTTATACAGCTCACTGTTTATATTTACCGTGGTGATGAAGGCTACAAGGTTGCTTTCCGACAACTTCGCTCGGATTGAAAGTATCGTGCCAAATGTCATCAGTCAGCTGAGCAGGAGGCAGGAGAGCGGGTAGGTGACGAAATCACAACATCAAGCAGTACTTCTTCCACAACTGCAGGGGTCGATCAAGTTCAGAGATGTCGAGTATGAAGGAAAAAACGGATTGCACTTCCGGCGGTTGGATGCTGATAAAAGAGTTGTAATGTTGATTTGTCTCTAGAGTTAGCGAGATATTTCAGATAATATCAGCCTTACATTCTGTTCCATTAAATTACGGTCAACTAGACATCTTAAATGTGGTATATGGTGATTAAAAAATAACGTATGATATCTGCTATGTTTAATGGCTCAACTATGACAGCGATGCAGACCACGCACAGTCACACGCCTCAGAATACATATAGGTAAGTAGTTTGATAAACAGACATTCCATTGCCCTCGAAGTTAGAACATTAGTTTAAAAGTTAAATGTTTATAGATAGGCACTGTAGGACGTGTTCCTTGCTTTGTCGGTTCCTGCTTTATCATCTTCATATGCCGGAGTACCTCATTCACACACATATTACACTTCTGGAGTGGCAGTAGGAGCAAAAACTGTACGGTTGTTGGTGACGCGTGCCACTTGCCAATTCTTTCTAACCATAACTCTAACCCTAACCCATGTAACAGTTGGCATGTGGCACTGACCCTGCCACTTGCCAACTGTTACATGGGTTATAGTTGGAACACCTGGCAAGTGGCTTGGGACAGTAGGCAAGTGGTAAGGTAGGCTATTCTGGTGCGGGAGAGTAAGTGAATGGTATGGGGCAGTAGGCAAGTGGCACAAGACAGTAACACCAACAGCAGTACAGCAAAGATTTTGATAGAAATAACGTCTTGTTCCTTTTTGTAAAGCCATTTTTGCTCACTATATAATTTAAAATAATTGTGCATTTAATATGCAAAAAAGGTAAACATGCATTGTCTTGCTTTGCAGTCCCCACGAACTGGCCTTGGAAATAAAGGCTTTCATTAGTGGGGTCGACCAGACACAGGGACGCAAACTCAGTGTCCGTGATCATGCCCGCTGTGCTGTCCGCCTTCTCTGCACGGTGCCAGCGTGCCGAGGCGCCGTGCTGGAACACCTGAGGGGTGTGTATGATGAGTATGTCTCGGGCTTCCTGCAAGATCTGGAGACAGAAGGCGATCATGAGGGTGGCAGCAGCATGGACTCCAACCTGGAGGATGTCATCAAGGAAATCCACTTGGTGCTGTCCGAGTTCATCCGCCTGAATCCCAAAGCCTGGGCCCCGCTGGTGTCCACCTGGGCCGTGGACCTGCTCGGTCAGCTCAGCAGCAAGCACGCCGGCCGCAGGGCAGCGCCGCACTCCTCCAGCCTCAACGAACTCCTCCAGCTGTGGATGTCCTGCGCCGCCACGCGCTCCCTCATGGAGATCTACTCTCAGTGCCTCGCCGCCATGCTGGCCTGGTGCCCCGACGCCTGCGTGGACGCCTTGCTGGACACGTCCGTGCAGCACTCACCGCACTTCGACTGGGTGGTCGCCCACATCGGCTCGGCCTTCCCTGACACCATCATCAGCCGAGTGCTGGCGTGCGGGCTGAAAGACTTCTGCGCTCACGGCTACCCAACCAGTGCCGACAGGACAAATCTGCAGGGCGCTCGCGCCAGTCCTACTTCTGCGCTGGCGGGCATGGACAAAAGCAACAGGGTTCCCAAGATAGGATCGGTGGTGGGTATCCTCGGACACCTGGCCTCCCGACACTCGGACAGCATCAAAAGGGAGCTCTTTCGGATGTTTCAGGACAGTGTGTCCCCCCCGCCGCAGCCACCAGTCTCCACGCCGTCGGGCACAGCTGCCTGGGAGAGCTCGGCCCACTTCCGCCATGCTGCCGTGCCCTTCCTCCTACAGCTCATCGCCCTGTCCCCGACGCTTCTGGGCGCGGTGTCGGCAGAGCTGGTGGATTCCTTGCGTCCGCCGGTCCTCCTGCAGCTCCAGTCCCAGCTCCAGGGCCTACCCCGGGAGGAGCTGGAGAACTTGCTGGGCCTAGCAGTGCATCTGATCAGCCAGTTTCCCGCAGGGGGAGCCAAGGTGTTGCGTTTCCTTGCCGACACGGCCACTCCGTCCTCCGTGATCATCTCCGGACCCTCCCCGTCGCCTCACGAAGGCGTCCGAGAGAGCTGTGACCGCCTGCTGCAGATGCTGCTCATGCACCTCCACAAGCTTGTGTACAACCGGCCTGATGGAGACGAGCCGTACGCCCACTCCTCCTTCTCCCCGTCTGTGCCACCCACCGCCCGAGTGATCCCTTTCCTGGAGGAGCTGCAGTCCCACATCGCCGATCTCTGCGGCGAAACGTTGCGACTGGAAAGGAAGAGGCACCTGTGGCTGCACCAGCTTCTGTGTCTGCTGTCGGTGTACGGGGGCCCCACCGTGGCCACCGAAGCTCTGTGCCACCTGCTTACCCTCGCCCGGAACCCGGAGGAGCTCGCGCTGGCCTCGCAACTCCACGCCCCGCTCTCCAGCTCCATCCCGGGGCTCATCCCGGCTGCTGTTGCGCGCTGCGTAGCACAGATTCACACCCAGAACCTCAGCAGCAGAGAGCTCAGCCAGCTGCTCAACAACCTGGCCACAGCCGTGCAGAGCCAGGAGGAGGACAGGAAGGGAGTGGGGGCGGCCGCATCAGTGCAGGCGTCCATGTCCGTTCAAGTCGGGGCAGCCGTCTCTAACCACCTCCACGATTTCTGTCCCTTGCTCCTTCACGGTGACCATCTCGTGTCGCGAGCAGCAGCTCGCCTGTTATCATGCAGCCAGCTGCCCCGCAGTGCCTCTCCGGCCCACATCCTGGTCATTGCGAGGGCAGCTGTGGCCCATTTCTTCCTGGCCCTCCGGCAGAGGGGAGTGTCTGGACTGCGAGATGGGGGGAGAGGTGGCAGTGAGGCAGTGACCTACTCGATGCGGCTTCTGTCTCGACTGGCGGCGTATTCCCCCCTGACTCTAAAGGCTGTGCTGCAGCAGCTTGTGGAGGGCACACTGCACAGGGGCCACGCCGACTTGTTTGGGGGCCAGGCCACCTGTGACGACACGCCGCTCTCACCCTCATCTGTTCCGGACATGGGACCCTCGCTGCTGGACATCAACTGTAAATTTGGCACCACGGTGAACTTCTCCAGCAGTGTGTGGTCAGTGTTTCACGCCGGAGTGATTGGGAAAGGGTTGAAACCTCCAAGTGTTTCTCCACAGCTGGACCCCGACAAAGTCACTCAGAACCTTCAGACCTTGCTGGCGGTGACCGTCCAGTGCTGCAGCTCGGCCGGAGTGGGCTCTGGAGCCAATGCTGGCAATGGCTCGGGCGCAGGTCCTTCTAACGGCTCCCGCTTCAAACAAGGTGCTGACCCTGATGAACCTGCCCCAATCAACGCTGAGGCAGCTAAGGCCATCGCTGTCGCTCTGGTGGAGAACATTTGCCCTGAAGTAACCAATGGAGAGCTTGCATGGCCACCCGAAGAACATGCCAAAACCACAGTGGAGCGAGACATCCACATACGCCGTGCCTTTGAGGCAAACCCCATCCTGTTCCACCTCCTGCGCGTGGTTGCGGCTGGACGCCCTGCCCTCTGTTACTGCTCAGTAGTCCTCAGGGGCCTCCTCGCCACTCTGCTCTCCCACTGGGAGTCCTCGCGAGAGCCCTTGGTCGTGGACTCCCCCTGGCACCTCCAGGCCTCCTGCCTCCTGGTCTCCTGCATGGGTGAGGGCCAGCTCCTCCCTCCTGTCCTCAGCAACATCCACGAGCTGTTTCCGCATCTGACCCCCTTCGAGGTCAGGCTTCTGTTGCTTGGAATCTGGGAGTACATGCGCGGCAATAGTCCCATGCCCCAGAAGTTCACCTTTAGTGCAGACAAAGGACTTTTCTACCGAGATTTCTCCCGGGATGGGGATGTGGCACGCTACATGGCACCCATTCACAGCGTGCTGCATAAGAACATTGACCAGCTCGGCCATTTATGCTGGAGGTTTCAAGTCTAAGGAACGTGACAGTGTGATGTACATTAGAGCGGTTTGATTGTTGTTACAAAAAGATGCTTGGGTGTTAGGTCTTTTTTGTGATGTTCGCTTTCTGTGATATTTTCTTTGTGGTGTTTTCTTTCTATGTACCTTTGTTTACACTTTTGAACACACAACACTTGACATTAAGAATACTCTCTAACATTTCCTTTCACTTTTTGTGTGTAGGCCTAATAATGTTCTTACTTTAAGCACACATAATTTTAATTTTCTCAATTACATTAATACTGTGTGTGAGGTAGCCTGATGTATGATCTTGTTTTCAGTCATTCAGTACATCTTTCTGCACATTTCTGTGTGAAATATCAGTTTTATAATATCATAGTCAGCCTTTTGTAAGTGTTTCTGCAGCACTCCAGGACTTTTTTCCATAGTGACATTTCACATTTGTTATAGTGATGTTATTATGGTGTACTGCAGATTCTTTTCAATAAAAATGTCTTCAAGTCAAACATGTAAATCAACATTGATAGTTTTTTTCCGAATCAGAATTAGAATATTTTCAAATATATTTTTCCAGTTTTTTTTTATTGTAATTTAAAAGAGAAATAATTAATTCATCAAGAAATGCCTGTTATGCATGAACACTACCACCAGGAAATGCAGAAAATCAGCCATGAACCTGACCTTGTGAAGTCTTGTTTAGCCTATAGCACACACTCTCATGGCGAGTCCCGATTCATTAAAGTAGCCTAGAATAGATGACCGACACATTGTACATCTAGGGTGCATGTTTAACGCACGATCTTGCGCATACGCAGGTCTAGAGCACTTATAAAATTATGAAAATGACGACACTAAACTATTAACTGAAGTGTCCAAGATTATAATAGTTGGCCGAAATATACTATTTTGGGGCGCAAAAGATTAATATTAAAATATTTTTGTTCAATGCACTGACTATACTAGAAAAAGACATAGGGGCCGGTTATATTTCCCTCATTTGTCACCTAGGTTCCCAGAGGAAAATAAATATCTCATGAGACTCATTATTGCTTAGACTCGCACTGTTTTGGGGGGCTGGACTACCATTGGGGGTTGGAATATACCCAAGATGGCTGCCTTCATTGAGAGGTAAGAGGGAGATAGCTAATGGTAGTTATGGTATTTTCATTTATTGCACATCTTTAATTATAACATTTCGATATTAGCGCCAGTTACGGAGAGGCAGGACTCGGCACACTTGAATTGTGTAGGAATTTCGAAATAGGTAGTGCAGTGATACGTAAACGTTAATAGCCGGCGATTGCGAAAGAGGTGAGCATCTTTGGATTATCAGCAAGTTTCCCCATTCAGAGCATCATACGGAACTATTGGAAATACTGGACTGAATAGTTCAGACAATAAAACAATCGACTATATGTATTTTGAGCAAGCTGATAGCCTAATTTAATACAGCTCTGCCTTTACCGCTCACCATTAATTTTAGCTAGCGGTGATGGCAAGCTAGCTCACAAGTCGGTTAGCGCATTAACGTTACAGCGGATGTCATACAAAGGTGGTAGCTCGCACCTGTTTCAGTTTAAAATTATGTAGACATAACATTGGGAAAAATTATGGCGGAAGACATGATCAATTTCATATCCAGAGTTTTTGTCCCGTTTGATTAGGGAGCAGGATATTCAGCTAGTTTATTGATAAGCTAGCTCATCTTTCTTTCGTAGGCCACATATGATGACGTAGCCATATGAACCTATGAACCCATCAACATTTCACAATGAGATTTCCTCATCTTGTGTTTTAAGAGAGGAAAAGAGAGTTTTAATGCGAGCTCTGATTTATCATATGTGTTGATTTCAAAATAAATTTGGCTCTAAATCGACTTTCCTGTTCTTTCAAGAATGGGGTTGCTGGTCTTGGCCTGTGTTTCATTGTTGGTGAGTGGCTCTTTGGCTGTGGATCGAGGAAACTTCAAAACCTGCGACCAGAGTGCCTTCTGCAAGTGAGTAACCTAATAATTAACGATGCCCACTCTAGTTCAAGTTCAACCTTTCAGAAGTCGTTGTGACCGCATTTACACTTTTCCGTTAGCTTAACTAGCTTTCCTTGTGTTGTCTATATTACCGCAAAACCTGACAATCCATGCTCTTTCCTCTTTTTATGTGCGCGTGTGTGCATGTGCTGTCACAGACGTCAACGGGCTCTCAAGGCAGGCCAGTCGCCGTACAGAGCCCTGCTGGACACGCTGGAACTCAGTGATTCCAGGGTCACACTACAGCTCATCAATGACAACAACAAGGTCTGGCTATCAGCTAACTTTGCATTGAAAGCCCAAGCTCTCTCCTTTTTTCTAACCGCAATTAGATAGATGGATAGATACATAGATACTTAGAAGGTAAAGACCTAAATGGCATAATTGGAATTTATTTTGCATGCATATAATCGAAACACATCCCACAACAGTTCGTTTGTCGACTAGTTTCTGTATTTTATATTTGTAAAATGGTTGGAAGGTTTTTTCATTATGTCTGAGAGACAATTTCCTATTTGTGTTAGCCACATTCAGCATACTTTCTTCCAAATCAATGATCCCTCCATTAGAGAAGTGTCCTGAATATTTTCAACCAGTTCAGAGAATGTTTATGGCTTTGACCATTTATTTGTTCTAACAAGGGAAAGTAAAAAGGTTTTTGTGTCAGTGAGAGAGCCCTTATGCGTTGAGTTGAAGGTGAGATGTTAGATGACTCCTCAGCACTATGAACTGCTGAACCTCATACTCATCCATAGAACCTTTAGCTTTGTAGAGATCCCATGTACAATTACTCATGTACAATTACAAAGATCAGATGACATTTTCTGTAATGTACATGGTGCTCTTATTTTACTTGTATATCCCCTGTACCTCTGCACAGGTGCGTCTTCTGCTGGAGCTGTACCGGCTGCAAGGCAACATGACGCGGGTCAAGATCAACGAGCTGAAGCCACTCAGGCCCCGCTTTGAGGTGCCGGACGTGCTGGTGTCCGACCCACCCACTGAGCCGTAAGTATTTCAGCCTAGTAGGCTCTCCCATGGATCAAGGTCTGAGAACTAGTCCAGTAGAACTAAATGAGAGAGAGGGATCAAAGTAAGACTCCTTC
This sequence comes from Alosa alosa, assembly GCF_017589495.1. Lineage (NCBI taxonomy): Eukaryota > Metazoa > Chordata > Actinopteri > Clupeiformes > Clupeidae > Alosa > Alosa alosa. Next base: position 6,306,785 of record NC_063209.1, read on the forward strand.
TACCATGGTGATTATTATGGCACAATAATAGTCAGTCAGTGTGTATGATTCGTCTGTATTGTCTTAAGTGCTAACTTTTTTTCTAACTCGCTCTTTCCCTCTCTGTTTCTATCACTCTGTCTATGCCTTCTGCCCCTCCCTTCTCCCATAACCTCTTCTCTTCCTGTCTTTCCCTGCTCTCCACCGTGTCTGTAGTATGTCGCTGTTGTCTCAGGATGACAACGGCGTGGTGCTGTCCCTGGGCGTACAGCGGCAGCAGAGGCTGATTGTCAGCGCTCGGCCCTTCCGGCTGGACATTGTGGAGGGACCCGAGGTGCTGATGTCTCTCAACTCCCGGGGCCTCCTGGCCTTTGAGCACCTGCGCATGCGCAAGGACACGTAAGTCCCTACCTGAGCTCTCAAAAGTTCTGGGAGAGCACTTGAACTTGAGATGAATCAGACAGAGAATTTCAAGAGATTCTCATGAAAAGTGCTCAGATTTGCTTGAATAAGTACATTGTTTTGCAACAGAAGTCCTGTAGTTGAACATTCTGACGGTCATAGTTTTTCCTGTTGGATTCCAGTATGTTTTTCCTGTTGGATCAGTATGTTTTCTGATACCGTGACTGGTTTCAAGAAATTATGAAATTCATGCCATCTTTTTGTCTGCATGTGGTTTATGGAACAACATGCAGTCAGGCCAATCCTGAGGGTGGCGAGGCGAAGGAGGATGCAGATGGAGAAGAACAGCAGGTGGAAGCAAAGGTACACACACACACACACACGGCTAGTCTGAGTTACGAGTTACACGCTTCCTTGCCTTGTTCGTTCACGACTGCTTGATGTGGAGGGTAAGATTCACATACGATTTTGAGATGTTATTTTAAAAAAAAAACAATTGTGTCAACCAAAACCTGTGTCCTCGGTCTCATTCTGTCCCTTCCTCCTTTCAGGAGACCGTAGAAGAAGGTGTTAAAGAAGAGGAGATGGATGGCATGTGGGAGGAGACATTCAAGTCGCACACTGACGGCAAACCGAATGGTACACACACACACACACACACCATCTTAATAATCCATTAGATTTAGTTGGTTCACTGTCTGGCTTTGTCCCAATTTGTGTGTGTTAATGTAATATGCTTTGCACTTTGCTCTCTTGATGTGATCTCATCTGGGTGTTTGCTTGGAGCTCTGCTTGTGTTGTGTAACTCAAGAGACAACTGTCTGCCCTACAGGGCCGACCTCCATCAGTCTAGACTTCTCTCTGCCCGGAGTAGAACACGTCTATGGCATTCCAGAACATGCCGACACTCTCAAATTGAAGACCACAGAGTAAGGAGTCAACGATACACCTTGCCGAACCATCTCAAAGCCACTATAGACAAGACAAAGTAGCCAGTGAAGTCATTAAAGCAGAGAGTTGTTGTAGATGGCTGTAATAACCTAGCTTTTTTTTTGTTCTAGCGGTGGGGATCCCTATAGGTTGTATAATCTGGACGTGTTCCAGTACGAGCTGTTTAACCCCATGGCCCTGTACGGAGCTGTACCCGTCATGCTGGCCCATAGTACGGCACGCACCATGGGCCTCTTCTGGCTAAACGCTGCAGAGACCTGGGTGGACATTAGCTCCAACACCGCTGGAAAGGTATGAGGACCCAGTCCACCGCCTCCTCTGATGGCACATAGAGGAACCTGGTGTATTCTGCTGTTTCTGTTTTGCAGTTTTAAGTGGATGCACTAGAGTTGTGCAATTATATAATTAATCAGCAATTATGACTTCCAATGATATTGAAAACTACATAATTGAAATATAATATTCTTTTTTGCTGCAAAACAATGCTATTACTTTCTCTTGAGTTCCAGTGGACCCCTTTAGTGGTTACTGTTGTATACATGATCTTTTTTGCATGTATTTTTTTATTTGAATTATATTTAAAATTCAATTTAATCTTTTTAGAAAGTACTTTTTAAAGTTTAGAAAATGTTTCCAAAATTATTGAGTAATGGTGTTTAATAATTGTGTAGTGATTTCAATATTGACCCAAATTCTCATGACTGATTTTTGCCGTTATCGAGCAGCTCTAGCGTGCCCTCTTGTCCTCTTTGCCATGCAGACCGTGTTTGGGAAGATGCTGGACTACGTTCAGGGCGCCAGTGAGACGCCACAGACGGACGTGCGCTGGATCTCCGAGAGCGGCATCATCGACGTCTTCATCATGCTTGGCCCCACTCCCTCTGACGTCTTCACCCAGTACGCCTCCCTGACCGGTGAGAGAGCGTGCACGGAGACACTGCAGTATAGACACAGCCTTTTTTGTCTGATCATGGGGTTGTCTGATGCCTTTTAAGGACAATGGTGTCACAAGTTATTTGAAATTAAGTAGACTAATAATGGATATTACGAACCAATATACAATTGTCATCGCCCTTCACCTTCCTTTGGGCTTCTGGCTCTCATTCCTCCATCTCGTCCTGCTGATCTATTACAGGCACTCAGTCTTTCCCCCCCATTGCTGCCCTGGCCTACCACCAGTGCCGCTGGAACTACAACGACCAGGAGGACGTGCAGGCTGTGGACAAGGGCTTCGATGAGCACGACATCCCCTACGACTTCATCTGGCTGGACATCGAGCACGCCGACGGCAAGCGCTACTTCACCTGGGACCCCCACAAGTTCCCCACCCCCAAGGACATGCTGCAGGGCATCATGGACAAACGCCGCAAGGTCAGCGACCAGAGTACATTCTTGAATTTCCTCTGGGGATCAATAAAGTATCTATCTATCTATCAGATGGATAGGAGGGTTTCACAGCTCGGAGTTCCTCTGGCTCAACTGCTAAAGTAAAGTGTAGCATCATTAAAATGCTAAGGGAGAGGAAATGTGTATCTGATTCTGCACTATGCTGTTTACACTAAGCTTCCGTTTCTGTTTCCTCCAGATGGTGGCAATCGTAGACCCTCACATCAAAATAGACAGCAACTACAAAATCCACAACGAGATCCGGGCCCAAAACTTCTATGTCAAAAACAAAGATGGAGGAGATTATGAAGGCTGGTGCTGGCCTGGTAAACAACCATCACGTTTTTGTGTATTGTTGAGCAAGTGATATATGATATGATATGATCTGATATATCAAGTGTTGAAGAAGTGTTTGTTGGCACCGTCTTCCACAGAAGTGTTGTGTGCTTTGGCACAAAGCAAGCGTATGTTTCCAACCACAGCATCCTCTCTGAGGTTCGCCCGGAAATGTTGCCTTATCTTTTTAAGATAGCAAATGTATAATTTGCAAATAGTTCTAGTAGTCTTTTATGAAATACCAGCACACTTTTTTTTTTTTTGCTCTCGGTTCAGAATAGATCCTATTCAAATGAAAGAAAACATTTGTGAGTTGTGCCTAAAACTAGCACACTAACAAGCTTAACAGCTGAAGGACTTTCCTCCTACATATCAACAAACAGGATGTTTAAAAGCCTGTTAGCTCGCTAATTGATGTATCAGTGTTGTGGCATTCTGGCTGTTTGATTGTGTGTAAATGTTCATGCTTGTCTTTCTCCAGGGAGTGCTGGTTATCCAGATTTCACCAACCCCCAAATGCGGGCCTGGTGGGCTAGTATGTTTGCTTATGACCAATACGAGGTGAGACATCTTAGTTGATGTCAATGTTTGCATTTGGTTCATGTTTTAGAAAGCGTTTGTCATGCAGAAATCAGAAAGCATTATTATTGCCTCAGTTAGGTTGACCCAAATCCAGAAAAAAACATCTACTGTCCGTTTGAATCTGCAGTTGTTCTTGGGTTTAAAAACGTGTATTATTATTATTATTATTATTATTATTATTATTAATAATAATAATAATAATTTATTATATATAATTGTTTTATATATTATATAATAATAATAATAATAATAATAATGGCATACACAGAATGCAGCAAAGTGCTTTACATTTGGAGCATTTAACACAATAATAGAGAAAAAAAGTAATAATACCAACAAACAAATAAAACATCAGAGATTGAGAATTAAGTAAAAATGAGAATTCACAAGATGGGAAGGAAATAGATACAGCAACACATACAATACCAATACAATACTTGCTTGAAGCATCTACATGACTTCTGCTTCCCAGACCTAAATCTGTGTGTGTGTGTGTGTGTGTGTGTGTGTGTGTGTGTGTGTGTGTGTGTTTCAGGGTTCTATGGAGAACCTGTACACATGGAACGACATGAATGAGCCATCTGTTTTCAATGGACCAGAGGTCACCATGCATAAGGATGCTAAGCATGGCGACTGGGAGCACCGTGATGTCCACAACCTCTACGGCTTCTATGTGGTGAGACATACTTAATGAAGAGGATGAAGACAGACAGACAGACATAGACAGACAGACAGACATAGACAGACAGACAGACATAGACAGACAGACATAGACAGACAGACATAGACAGACAGACATAGACAGACAGACATAGACAGACAGACATAGACAGACAGACAGACAGACAGAGTGCTTGATTCCCATTCATCTCTGATGCGCATCAAGGGAGAGACCGCATGATCCATCAGCTGCTCTAACAAGGAAATAGTTTTAAAATAGGGTTTACATATTGACAACAAGAAATGATGTCAACCCTGGTGCCTTACATTATCCATGTTTAGGAACAGTACAGATATCTACTAGTGAGAAATGCAGAACATTAAATATTAGAACATTACATATTAGAATATTGGTCATAATGCTCTATTCCACTTTCTCTCACTCCCTACACACACACACACACACACACACACACACACACACACACACCAGCCCTTCACATATACTTTTACCTGAAGAAAATGCATTTAACTGGACTTTAAGTCAGATGAAAAAGACCTATGAACCTGGCTTCTCTGATCTCCTCAGCAAATGGCTACTGCTGACGGTTTGATCCGCCGCTCTGGGGGAGTTGAGCGTCCGTTCGTCCTCACCAGGGCCTTCTTCGCTGGGTCTCAGAGATACGGTGAGTTCCTCTGCACGCTGGTGTCATTAACCCACAGTGATTGGCTTAAGGTTTTAGGCTGGATTTCCTCTTATCTGTATTACGTTGTTGATGTTTTGGTTGATTTGAATGACTCTGTAGTTGTTTGAGATGGTCTGCCCCCTGTCTAAAAACTGTGTGTGTGTGTGTAACCTCAGGAGCGGTATGGACCGGTGACAACGCGGCAGAGTGGGACCACCTGAAGATCTCCATCCCCATGTGCCTCAGTCTGGGCCTGGTGGGCATCTCTCTGTGTGGAGGTCAGTGACACACACTCTTTTCACTTGCAGTGCGTGCATGCATGCAACTTATACTGTGCATGGACTACATGTTATGAGCGTACAGCTTTAGTAAGTCATTGAATTCTTTTCTGTCCTTCTCCTTTCCATTCCATCCACTTCACCCTTGTGGCCTTGTCCCTCTCTCCCTTTCCATGTCCTGTCTGTCTGTCAGCTGATGTCGGGGGTTTCTTCAAGACGCCCAGCGCCGAGCTGTTGGTTCGCTGGTACCAGACGGGTGCCTACCAGCCCTTCTTCCGCGCCCACGCCCACCTGGACACCCCCCGCCGTGAGCCCTGGCTCTTCGGGCCCGAGAACACGGCACTGATCCGTGAGGCCGTGCGCCAGCGCTACGCCCTCCTGCCCTACTGGTACCAGCAGTTCTACCAGGCCTACAGGACCGGCCAGCCCGTCATGAGGTGAGGGAGGATTGGGATTGGGATTTTATTTGCCTAGCACATTTCATATGACGAGCACAGACTCCATGTGATTTAAAGGACAAAGAGAATAACACATCAAACATGACAGAACCGGAGAGTGTGCTGAGAGAGGTAGTGTGTCCTCAGCCAGTATAGCCAAAGATCCTTGATTCCACTTTAACCCTCTCTGGTATAGTTATCTGTTGGTTTAGTAAGCGGGAGTGATCTGAATATGTCAAAGCTGCATTAGTAAGTTCACACACAAGTCTTGTTTTTGCCTGTCTTTGATTTTGAGGTTATTTGTGTGTGCATTTTAAGTCATGTACTTTTTCTTTCACAGACCATTGTGGGTAGAGTATCCCAAGGACACAGCCACGTTCACCATGGATGACCAGTTCCTTATTGGTAAGTCATTCAAAGACTCAGCCTGTAAGTGAGCAAGCAAACAGCCGTTTACACAGAGAATTTGATAAGATGTTGGTGTATCATATGGCGTGAGCATGGCTAGGTCCACAAGTGAGGAGTTTCACTTTGCCGGCTCCAGTTTCACTCTGTCTCTGCCACAGGGAAGGACTTGCTGGTGCACCCTGTAACTGAGGAGGGCTCCCGGGGCGTTACGGCCTATCTGCCAGGACATGGAGAGGTAAGTGCTGCCACAATGCCCTCATTCTCCATTCAGAGGCCGTTCCTCTGCTCCACTCTAGTTTCTCGCCATGTTTTATGCTGTCTCTCGCTTAAGGCAGGCTGTGTTGGACTAACAGATTGTTGTTTGTTTTCTTTGCGGTTTGCGGTATCTCTGAGGATATAAATGGGCCACTTGTTTAAAGCAAGTCAGCTAGCAGGTGGAATGCTTAGCAGTATTTGTTGTAGAGAGTAGAGACTGCTTTGTGCTAAAAGAAGTTGCTATGTGATCTGCAGCTCACAAATTGTTAAACGTTTGCACCAATTTGTGTTATAAATTGTGTTTGGTACATTTTTTTTTTTTTTTTGTCAGGTCTGGTACGATGTCCACACATTCCAGAAACACAACGGAGCTCAGAGCCTGTACATTCCTGTTACCATGAGTTCTGTAAGATAGCTTTTTGACTTTTGCCAACATAAACTATTCATGTCACATCTACTCATTTTAATATCTAACTTTGATTGGTTTTCCACAAACCAACAAATACTGCGGTATGAATTACGTATGAAGTAAAAGGAAGGAAATGAAGTACATGACAGTGCTGCTTTTCAGTTTCTTCCTGTTGGCTCATAGATCCTCATCCTGCTCTTTCATAGATTCCAGTATTCCAACGTGGTGGTTCCATTATTCCCAAAAAGCTCCGGGTCCGGAGGTCCTCCTCATGCATGGAGAACGACCCCTACACTCTTATTGTGGCTCTGAATCCCCAGGTTAAACATTCATTTTGCCTCCCAATGCGGTCAGAGAAAGTCTCTTCTCAGAAACCTGACCACTGTTTTGGTTTGCCTTGTTTTAGTTGTAGTATAAACAGCATTATTTAATAAAGCTCTGTATGTCATGGCTACCATAGAGGACTGCAGAGGGAGAGCTCTACATTGACGATGGCCACACCTTCAGCTTTGACACCAAGAAGGAGTTTATTCACAGGAGCCTAACCTTTGCCAACAACGTCCTCTCCACTAGGTAAGACACTTCCTAATCACTTACATCCTCCTATGTCTCTTGCCTCTCTCCTCCTAGCCCTCACTTCTCTCCCTAGTCTCGTTTTCATGTCTAAAATGACCTCTAAAACAATAGTTAAGCAAAACTGTACAAAAACCATGACCTGTTCCATGTGTCCTCAAACATGTGTTGTAACAACCGTCTCTGCAGGAACCTGTGCCCTGAGAGCCAGCTCTCCTCTCCCTCCTGGATCGAGAAGGTGATCATTCTTGGGGCCAGTAATCCCAAAGGGGTCAACCTTAAGACTGATGGTACGATACACATTTCTGCCTCCTCCTCCTCCTCGAACACAACACATGTTAATTGTAGTACACCATTAGAATAGCGATTTCTAATTCACTATATAGTATTTGAAAATGCCTAATTTTCAGTTTGTTCTGTTTGTTTCTCCCCTCTCTCAATGTCCAGGTAAAGTGACTCCACTGGACTATGAGTTTGATGCCTCCATGTCGGTGCTGACCCTCCGTAAGCCTGGCGTGAACGTTGGTGCAGACTGGACTGTGGAGCTGCTGTGAGGCTGGTGGGGACTGGGCTCAGGATCCATAGGGTGGATGTGGCCACAGGCTGTGGTGACCACACGTGGATAAATGACCAAGGCAGGGAAGCTTGTAAGAGGCACATGGAGACCAAGCTGATTGAATATGGGACTACGATCACATATACACACACACACACACACACACACACACACATACCCCCAACCCCTTTACACATACACAGACACAACACATACTTTCCCCATCACACACACAGACACAACACATACTTCTCCCAACACACACACTGATGTTCATCAACACAGAAATGCAAGTGAATTTCCCCGAAGTAGACCAATGGGTATGGGACTCTTTAGAAGCGAAACAATCACACACACACAATACATCTATGATCATCATAACAGGTGATGACTTATCACCTTTGCCATCCAGGACCACAACTGAGTTATTACTGCGTGACCATGTCATTAAAAAATCTTAGATGAACTCCTAGGACTAGGTGTTTTGATTTTCCTTTTTCTGTTTTTATAAATGTCCATGTCTGTCAATTCAATCTTGATCATGTGATTGTTGAATATATATTTAACTGACGAAGTCTAAAGTCAAAATGTTTTTTTTTTTTGGTTTTGTTTTTTTTTTCTGAGATTTCAGGCATTTCATCTGAAGGTATTTCATCTGGATCTCTATAAATCATTTTAGTAACCTAATCATGCCTTGTGAAAATCAGTAAGTCATCATAGCATGGTTGAGCCTTTAGAAATCGTCACCCATTTCTTCTTACTATCCTGAACAACACAGCACTTGGTATTGTGCCAGATTTTTCTCTAATTTGGGAAAATATTGAGATACTGTGTCCTTAACTTCAACTTGAAATACTTGAGAATTATGTGGGACAGTTTAAATGACTTGCTAGTACTGGCTCTGTGTATTGTAATGTGATGGGTGGGTGAGGGGAAATGTGGCAGCTTAAGCAGGAAATTAAAATCAAAGAGTTGTTACATGTTTTCAGGGGAATAAACCACTGAATCTAGAACAACTTCATTGTTTTTGTTCTTTGCATTCTGAGAGGGGGGGGGGGGGGGTGCAATGTTTACAACAATAACCTGTAATAGAATTTGGGTTGTGGGTTTGTAGAGCCTTATTGACTGCTGTTATAATGATTTTATCTGTGTGCAGGTGCAGAAATATAATGCTACATTGTGGACTTCTGGTTGTACGGAAATGTGATATGTCACAAAAGTCAACCAATAACTATGTTATTTTTTTCTTGGTAGTATGGATTAGTTCTGCTGAGTGTTGATTAGGGATCCTGTTCAAACTAGGGCTCATGCCCTCTTTCAAATAACACATTTGTAGAGGATTGCCTTGAGAGGTTACTCGCAAGCTAATAAAGACTAATGTTTGATTGTTGGATCTGATGTGGGTAATAAAAGTGTATTATACCGAACGTTGGCATGTGATTTCAGATAAGCCTGTGTTGTCCGCAAAAGATATTTAAGCTAATGAACACAATATTTGTGTAGTAGATCATAACAGAGAATGTCCGTAAACGGGCTCTGATCCGATCATGAACAGTAAAGGCATGAATGAATGAAAAGACCGTCGCGGATTGATGACGTCTTTGTTGTAGCCTCAGACATGGCGGCAGAAGGTTCTGAAGACCTCAGTGGCAATGGAGAAATGGATATCCCAGAAGGTTGGGTTAATTTTATTTTAGAGCATGGAAAGTTTATAACTTCTGTAACTGCCCGCTCTAACTGTGGAGTTTCATTCATCTGGAAAATATTACTCATTAGCGTCCTTAGACACGATGATGGCTAACTAGCTCACAGGCTAGCTGGTAACGTTAACAGCAAATGCCACATTATCTTAACGTGAGCCAACGTAGCGAAGTTCCCCTGGTCTTCCACCTATTAGCAAATTTTCTATGTACAGCATTTTCTGTTAACTGTAAGTATTTACATTAACCGTTTGCCAATTGTGTTAAGCAATAGAATCTATGAGGGACTGTGCTAATTTAGACACGCAACGTAACACGAAGCTATTAACGTCAGCGAGCTAGCATAACAATTGTGGCCGCAAAACATTTTCAGAAGTTAGGTGACCATTCAAATGAAATGTTTAATAATAATAAAATGTGTCTGGTGATTGTTCGGTCGGAAATTAGAAGTCATTGATGTCATGCTGTTTACCACAAGTACATAATAGTCATTAAACAACAAATAAAATAGTTTGAACATTGTTTCTTATGTAAGAAACATTTCCGCATCATTAGGCTAATTATCACTGTTTGGTATTGTTTCTCAGGAGAGCTCGGAGACTCTGAAGCCTTCGTGGCTCCAAATCCTGAGAGCCAGGTTTCTGGTGACACCGGAGGTACAGTGATGGAAGCGGCTGAAGCTCCTGCTGCACCTTACGCAATGCCCACAGTGGAGGGCGACGAGGAAGATGAGGGCGAGCTCCCAGTGGACTTCGAGAGGCTATGGAAAGCAGCCCACGACAACCCCCAGGATTTCTCTAGTTGGACAGACCTGTTACAGTACTGTGAACAAGAGGTGAGAACTTTAAGATTAATCCATCTGCACATTGATAAAGAGTTTGCCTTTAGCACATTGTAATACACTTCTCCACATTGGATGTAGATTGTCAGTTCTCAAGTTATATGTAATGTACTGTGTGTCATCTTTTGTAGTCTATGACTGGAGCATTTGGGACCTCTTATTTACCTGTCCTCCTTCCTCTAGGGTCACATGACTGCTTCCCGCAGAGCTTTGAATGCCTTCCTGGTGCGATACCCACTGTGCTACGGCTATTGGAAGAAGTTTGCAGACATGGAGAGACGAGCAGCAAATAACGTCAAGGCAGAGGAGGTAAGAGAGGGCGTGCATTGTATTGTATGGTGTTGTGATGTCAACCCCATTATGTGCCTTTGGACACACTGAGGCACAGTTGTGTCCATGAGGAACTGCAAGAGAGCGAAGAGCTGTTGCCATTTAGAGCAGCAGGGAGATCTCTGTGCTCTGGTTGATTGTGTGCTTGTTGTGTTTCAGGTGTGTGTGCAGGGCTTAAAAGCCATCCCTTTGAGTGTGGACCTTTGGATTCACTATATCAACTTATTACTGGGGACTCTGAACATGAACCTGCCTGAGTCCACACAGCGCATTCGCAGGTGTGCAGTCCCCCACAATCGTCCTGTCTTTATCACTCCTCATGTGTCTGTCCACTTTCAGTGAGCATGTTTAAGATCCCTTCCCTTGGGGTGGCAGGTTGTTCCTCTTACGTTTTAAATACGGTGAGAACAAAAATGGAAAGCCCCTTGTTGAAACCCGTCAAACTGACCTAGCTCCCCACTGATGTTTGCTGCAGCGTGTTTGAGGAAGCGGTGGAAGCGGCTGGGATGGACTGGCACTCTGACCGGCTTTGGGACCTGTACGCTGAGTGGGAGAAGGAACAAGGGAACCTGAAGGCCATGACTGTGGTCTACGACCGGGCGCTCAGAATGCCTACACAGCTCTACCGAGGACACTATGACAAGTAAGGCAGACCCACTATGTTCCACTGACCAAGGCCTCGGCCATTAATTGGCTTTAAAGTGCAATTAGAAGTGGCAAGCTTATGGTGTTAATGGAAATATCATGAGGTGTAGGTGATTTGTTTTGCTAAGGCAATTCACTTGCATTAAAGATGTCCCTCTGTCTACGTCTTTGCAGGCTGAAGACTCATATTAGTTCCAATCCACCTCAGGAAATTCTGTCTGCAGAAGAATATGAGAATCTGCGAGCAGAGTATAAACAGAGCCAAGCTCAGGGAGAAGGATCCAACCCCACAGAGGAGGAAGAGGAGAGACCACCGGGAGAGGAGGAACCCGCAGACAACGGCAACGGCAAAGACTCGGTAGTGTGTACCACCTGAGCGAGTGTGTTCACCTGCCTTGCCTGATTTTTTTTGTCCAGGGTGTAATTCTTCATTTCTCTGTTTCATCCAATCAGGAAGAAGCTGTGCAAAAGATGCAGGAGCTCCTCCTTGCCAGCAGGGAGAAGGTGTTCCAGGACAATGAGGCCGAGGTCCGCAAGAGGTGGACATTTGAAGACGCTGTGAGTATCACTCTGACTCCCTCAATACACAGACTTCAATTGGAAGGGTGCTGAGCTGGTAATTGGTCCATGGCAATTCCGCATGACCCTTGTCTGTTCCTGTTTGCGGTAGATCAAAAGGCCATACTTCCATGTCAAACCACTGGACAAGGCTCAGCTGAAGGGCTGGCAGAGCTACCTAGACTGGGAGATGGCCGAGGCCCAGGGTGCGAATGAGCCCCCGGAGACCACTGAGGGGGAATCAGCGGAGGAGCAGGAGGTCCCAAAGCCAGCGGGAGGCATCTCTGACCACAAGCGAGTGCTGATTCTGTTTGAGCGCTGTCTCATCGCCTGTGCCCTCTACGAGGAGTTCTGGACCAAGGTAACGTACGGGGGGCGTCTGGCAGAGGACGAGGAGTCCAGCAATGGATTTTTTTTCTAACAGGGCGAAAGTTAAACCGCGTGTGTTTGCATGTGTGCAGTATGTCCGTTACCTGGAGCAGTCGAGTGTGGAGGAGGCACGGATTGTGTTTAGGAGAGCCTGTGAGGTCCACCTGCCCTACAAGCACTCCATCCACCTGCAGTGGGCCACGTTTGAGGAGAGGCATGGTGAGAAATGTACACTATGCATATGAAGGTGACCCTAATGAATTAATGCCTTAGGTCCCCTTCAGTACTGAAGTTTAATTGAATAATTGCAATTATAATGCAATTATATAGTTGTGTAATGGGCAATTCCATGGAAAATTGTCACGTCCATAACTGCAACTAAATACCACGGCATTGTGTTGGCGTTATGGATGTGACCGTTTTGCGCAGAATTGCCCTAATGCATTGTCTTGGTATATTCCTAATGCCACAGTCCTATTTTATGTTCTAAATGTGCTTGCTGTCCATTACATGAGGGTGTCTGGTGCTCTCATTGTCTACTGTGATGTGTCTCCTGCAGGTAACTACAGTGAGGCGCAGCGTATTCTCGAGACCCTGGAGCAAGCCATGCCGGGATTGGCCGTGGTGCGCCTGCGCAGGGCGGGCCTGGAGAGGCGATTGGGCCATCTGGACCGGGCAGAGACTCTGCTGACGGAGGCCCTGGAGCAGAGCAAAGAGAATCCCCAGCTGCACGCATTCTACTCAATCAAGCTGGCCAGGCTGCTCCTCAAGCTGGGCAAGAATGCGGCCAGGGCCCGCAGTGTCCTTCAGGAGGCCATAGACCTCAACCCTGTAAGTCAAAGTCCACCACTCACTGTGAGCATGGGCCATGGTGGGCACTGGTAGTGTTAAGGGACTTGGCTGGCATGCAGTGGTCATAAAAAGTTATGGGTTCGATGACTCGCTGAAGGCACTTAACCCCAAGTTAATCCAGGGATACTGGCTACTGCAAAGAGTCGCTTTGGATAAAAGTGTCATCTAAATGTATTAGTACTCACGAGACATGACTGAGAGCTCTCAAAGTTTGAGTTGTATCTGTGACTCTCAGTCCTCTTGGAGGTCACAGTTTGATTAGTATTGCATAGACTTGAGAGTTATCCTTTGGGGCAGCCGTGGCCTACTGGTTAGCGCTTCGGACTTGTAACCGGAGGGTTGCCGGTTCGAACCCCGACCAGTAGGAATGGCTGAAGTGCCCTTGAGCAAGGCACCTAACCACCTGCTCCCCGAGTGCCGTTGTTGTTGCAGGCAGCTCACTGCGCCGGGATTAGTGTGTGCTTCACCTCACTGTGTGCTGAGTGTGTTTCACGGATTGGGATAAATGCAGAGACCAAATTTCCCTCACGGGATCAAAAGAGTATATATACTTACTATACTTATGAAGGAGTCTTGTCTTAACTTGTGTAATGTGGTGTTTGCTGTAGGACAACAGTAAGCTGCACCTGAATTTGCTTGAGCTGGAGGTGTCGGGAGACCCGCGCACCAACATTGCCGCGGTGCAGCAGTGCGTCACCCGGGCTCTGGCTGCCCCGCTCTCACCCCGAACCAAGATTCTCTTCTCCCAGCGGGGCCTGCAGTTTGCCGAAGACTTTGGCACCACCGTGAAAGGGTAAGCAGCACCACACAACCGAAGAAAGAATGACTTCTGCAATCTGATTTTTAAAAAATCAACAACCCGAAAGGGGGTCTTGTCTGTCCTTGAAGTTGTCATTGACACGGACTTGAATGTTCTGCTTAAGGAGTCAGGGTTTCCCCCTTGCCGCTCTCAAAATCTTGTCCTATACCTAAGTAGCAACTGCAGAGCATCAGATAGCTGCTACAGCAGCTGCTAAAGGCAAGTGAGTCAGAGCATCTCCTACACTGACACCTTATTCATTCCATCCCTCTCCCACCATGCACCTGGCCTAATTAATACTTGTGTATGTATGTGTGTGTGTGTGTGTGTGCGCGCGCGCCCAGTGGGGTGCAGTATGGGGTCACTTCACTCACTGGGTGTTGTGTGTTCTCTCCCAGCGTGCTGACCATGTATGATGAGCATCAGAAGCTGCTGAAGGAAATCGGCCCGAAGAAAAGGGGAGCAGAGAATGGGTGAGACTGAGACTGAGCATCATGAACAGAACCTTACTTTCTAAGAGTTCCACATACCCTCTAGTTTAACAGCATCCGTGGTAATTATGGCAATACCAGCAGCTTATTGTAATAATAATAAGTGGTGGTGTAGTTTTGGATGATGATGATGATGATGATGATGAATGAGGACAATTATTTGATCTTTTGAACAAACCCAGGGCCTTTTCCAAGGCCTTGTTTTCCTTCAAAATACTATTCAGGCCTGTGAATATTGAAGAGAATGTAGTGCCATCAGCTGTCCTGTGTTTCTCATTGCCTGTCCTGCAGAGATAGTGATGACCCAGAGAAAGTGAGCCGCGCAGACGATGGGTCTGCCTTGGCCACTGCCCAGACTGCCCCACCCACTGTACCACCTGTTCCCATGACCGCGCCCCCTCCTCCCATGATTGGGGACATGAGCAGCTCATACGGAAGCTACAGCAGCTGGTATCAGGTATGAGGAGATGTGAGCACGTCACATTACTGCTGTACTTACAGCTCATTTAACAGGGACAGTGTATAACTGAGCTAGATTATAGCAGAGGCTCATTCACATCTGTAGTCTCTGGGCAGGAGTTGATGTTGATGCATTTATTTATGCCCTTCGGCCTCTTCCTCTTCTTTCTCTCTCCCCAGCAACCTCAGTATGGAGGGTATGGAGGATACCAGAACCCATGGAATCAGTATAACCAGTATTACCCACCCAGCTAGGATAAAAGGCCTGCATGACTCACGGCTGGCCACAGGAATTCTGGGATACTGTTTGGTTTCATAGAGATATGCACCCATTCACTGTCGCAATATCCCGGGAAGTGATTAGAGCGCTCCTTAAAAACAACGCTTGACCACAGGAATAAGGATAAGGATCAAAGTCATTCAAGGGTTTGAGATGAAGCTTTACAAATCTTTAAAGTTACGATTTTATATTCATTGTTTTCTTCTGTGAAACAGTGTCTAAAAAGAGGACATCCAATATCAGCTCCACATTGAAATATTTTAACAATGTAGTCATGTTTCAAAAGGCCCGATTCTTCCCCTTCATTGAGATTTTAAGGTGTAAAAAGTTTGTAATTCCCATATAAAGTCTAGTTTTACATCGGAATTAGTATGATGAAAAATTGGGCTCAATGTGTTAATTCATGCTGGGTTTTTACTATCTGCAATAAGGAGCACATACATTGGTATTTTAAATCTTGCATCATTCCGGCAGAAAACAGGGCGTTTTTTGTATGTACAGATATTTTAAAAATTTGAATGGTAAATACTCGCAGAACATCTCATGATTTTATTTTAGTCTGGACCACCCCCCATTCTTTAGCCAGTGGATCGAGAGCTGATTTTCAGTTGCTTCAGCTAGTCATCACGTCGACTACCTCCCCGTACTGTAACATCCATTTGTCCAGCAGATATTTGTCTGTAAATACATTGACACAAGAGCTGCCTTTGTTTTACTTTTGTACCTAAGAGGCTAACTGGTAATGTTTTGAAGAGGTACTGATTTTGTATTGCTGTATTTGGGCATTGAGGAGGGAAGAGTTGCAATGGTGCTGCAACAAACCGAAGTCATTCTTAGACTAGAGATCTGGACAGAGCCAGCAGGGTACTAGGTATTGCCATGTCTGTGTGAATTTACTGATCAGAAACTTTGAGGCAAATGCTGCCTTGCTCCACTCGTTATCGAGTGTACCAATACCATTCCAACCTCTTCTGTTGTATGCTTTATTGTTGTGCAGGCAGTAAAACCACATGTTTTACACACTTGTAGACATTTATTTTTACAAACAGAACCCCATAAGTGACCTGCTGGCTGTTTTGTTTTTAATTATTATTTGAATGTCTTTCATGCAAATGTGTTTTTTTACACAGTGCTTAATAAAAGTGTCAGTATACCACACAGGCATGTCTTCTGCATGTCTGTTTTGAGGTTGATTTGTTGCTCTTTGCAGGAAGACAAGTCCTGGGAAAATATTGTTGATTTATTTCAAATGGCAAAATGGTGGGTAATAAGCAGCGGAAACATCATTATTCCTGACAGCACCTGGAAAATAGCCCATCGTCATATCCTTTGACTTCTTGGGATGCTGTTTGTTTATTTACTTTACAATTGTAACAGAATCATAACTGTACCTCATCTTAAGGTGCTTGCTCTGTTTTGATCAACTCCAGTATTTAATCATTAAATAAGAAAAGAAAAGTGGCGGAGGGGGGAGGTCCATTGCTGAGTCAGATGTACTCTCCATGTCAGTGGTAAAACAAAATCTGGAAGAGCTGCGTCATCGGTTTTGTCTCTGGAACCCCTTTACTTCTTGGTAACAACGAGGACTGCAGAAGGCACCAAACCTGTCACAACAAAGCACATCATAATATATTACATTTTTTGCACTGATATTTTGGTTAGGCAACCTCATGTCTCTGTTGGACCAAAGTCCTTTTAGGCAAGTCCCTCCACTCGGTGGCCATATTGTAACGCTTTTTGGTCACTTATTGGGAATCTATTTCCACAGAAATGTGCGTATGCAAGGCTTCACAGCAGCAAGATCACAACACATGATTGGCACAATATATTGACGTTAACTTTTTTTGCCACAGAAGGGGCGGGATGTGTAGACAACTGCGTTACAAACTCACCCCATGCATTGGCATTGCCATCCTCCATAGAAATGCATTGCTGTTACAAACTAACCCCATGCATTTCTATGGAGGATTTTTTGAGTGCTGTGTCTCCCCTTTAGAAAGCCTCTGGTTGGACTCCCTGGTCCTTGTTTCTCACCTAGTTCCCGAAGCGGCTTCTCCATATCCAACTCAGTGTAGACGCGGCGTGGGTATGGCGACAGCAGGCCGAAATCTTGATCGCTGCCTCCGTTCATTTGTATGTAGACCCGCACAGCTGCTAGTGGCTCCTGGGCTTTGAATGTGGCTGTGAGTGCTGAGCCGTCCAGCATGCGCACCTGGACATGGCATGAGCTTAGTTTCACAACTCAGTCGTGGCTGAAGCAACAACACGCCTGTATCTTTTTTTTACATTTATTCATTCAGCAGATGCTTTTATCCAAAGTGACTTACAGAAAGAGAATAACATTCAGGTTAAAGTGCAAAAAAAGACCTTAGCTATTAATCATTAATAGACGGGCGCGTTTCCCAAAACCATAGTTGCTAACTAAGTAATGCAATTTACCATTGTATGCAATGCAATTTACCATTGCCAATCAACTAAGTTGCTAACAGGTTAGCAACTATGGTTTTGGGAAACAGCCCAGAGTAGGCGTAGGGCTTTTCTGCTTCTTTACCTGTATCCTGCACTCATCGTAGTCCTTCTTGGCTGGTGGGGGGCCCTGGTTGTCTGAAGGGGTTGGTGAGGTTGCCTCAGGTGGGGGAGAAGAAATGCCCGTCCCTGAAGCATTGCCACCGCCAAACTAAGACAACATGGATGGGGTTAGTACAAGGGTGTTGAAAGAACATGATATGGCAACATATTTCCAAGAGTAATGGATAAGACAGGTCTATCAAGAATCCTGGCACAATACCTTCTGAGCTCTTTCCTCTCGATCACGGGCTATCTTGTCTCGGACCCGCTGCCTGATTCACACAGCAAAAAAGTAAATGTAAATCAGGTTTATAGGCCAAATATATTTGCATATACAAGGAATTTGGTTTCTGCATTTATCCCATCCGTGAATTAGTGAACACACAGTGAGATGAAGCACACACTAACCCAGAGCAGTGAGCGGCCTTCCTACAGTGGCGCTCGGTGAGCAGTGAGGAGTTACAGTAGGTGCCTTGCTCAAGGGCACTTCAGCTGTGGATGTGAGCAATGCTCAACCACTTACCCCGCCCACATTTTTACTACTGGTCAGGGATCGAACCGGCAACCCTTCGGTTTCAAGCCCTAACCAGTAGGCCACGGCTGCCCCGCCAGACATTTAGAGGCATGGGTGAAACTTTTATTTACTCATTTATTTTGATCAGCCTACCATGAATCTTCCAAGTCTGGCCTGTTTATCACTGGAGGCATCTTGATCCAATCAATACCGGCCAGAATCTCTGCGGCAGTGTCATAATACCTTGTGCAAGGGGGCTCTTACTTGGCTAGCCGATCCTCCATCTTCTCCTTCCTCCGCTGGTCAGCCAGCTTCTTCATTTCGTCATCCTGGAGTTTGGATTTAATCTGCAGGAGCTCCTGGCCCTGCTTCCGGCGCTGTTTCTCCCGCTCCACCTCGTCCTTGCGCTCCCTCTCGCGCCGCTCCTCCTGCTTCACCCTCATCAGCTCCTCCAATCTGGAACAAGAGACGGGGCAAAGTGGTCCGTTTTTGTTTTGTTTTTGTACTGAGACCACACCTGTAATTCTCATGAATTAAGTGACCAAAAACATTAACCAACCTTTTCACCTGTGCAATCCTCTCTTCCTCTGTCATGGCTTGCTTGCCATCTCCCTCTCCCTCTTGCATCATTGCAATGTCATGCTCCGTAGCTATCAGAAGTGAAAGTAAACGTTCAGTTAAGTTTAGGTGCAGACAGAGACAAATTGAGCTTAACATGCATGACACCATGGCATCTCATACATTCTGAAGGTTCTGAAGGTTCTAACGGTGGTTGTGCTGCGCTCTGCTGATCAGTTCCTCCGCCTACAACATTCCCTGCCGGTGGCACGTATGGCTCATCGATGTCTGGGTCGTTTTCGTGTTCCATCAACCTGGAGTGAGAGGTATGAAATAGAACAAACCATTCCAAACATGTTTACAAGTAATAAACGAATCATGGTCCAAAGATTCACTCACCAGTCCATTGCTCTTTCTATTCCCTGGTTTCCTGTGTGCGCCACAGCCTTCTCTCTAAGAATAGATAAACAAAGAGCCAAAAGGCCCAAACTGAATATGGAAACATCCGGACTTCTGTGATGATGAGCAGTATGTAACAGACAACAAACACTGAATCTGTTCAAATATTAAACTTACGCTCTGTTTCTGCTGAACCCCATTTCAAGCAGACTCTCTAATGTAGTGCATTCGGCCATGGTTCTGAGGACATTCCAAAATAGTAAATAAATACACAGCCTAACTACAAATGCTACAACTTTGGTGTGACCACTCTAGCTTGCTAGCTGTCTGTCTCTCACCAAACCGGTACATCAGTGAAAAATCACTGATAGTCTTATTTCAGAGGACACATTGCTAGATAGTAAAGTTAACAAACAAAATCACTAAATATCGCCCAAATATGTCACATCGTTATGATGACAAGGATTTTCATGTGCAGTTTCAGAGATAGCTGTAGCTGGCTAATGTTAGCCGCAAACTCATTAGCTAAAGCTACAATGCTAAGCCAACTAGGATAATATAACCAACTGTTAAGTTGACAGTTGGGCCGTAAAAGGTGGGAAACGAACTTGAGTCAAAATATTTCACGTTACTAAAAGTATATGGCAATTCAAATATATAACGATACCACGAACTTGAAAGCAGTGTGTCTGAGTCTCCAAGGTAAGCAAACGCTTCTCACATTGGGACAGGGTTTCGTTGTTTCCCCCGTCGGTTTCATGCACCTACGACTGCCTGACGAGGACAAACTGTACGTCAGTTACAAGAAAACTCATTTTCCTGAACGAATGAATCAGCCCAAAGCCTCTTTGAGTGCCCACTCCACTTTTGTTAAACGTCTCTTTATTGGCAAGAGGAGCCAAAACAGAATCTGACAGAGCAAGTTGTAGCATAAAGATATTGTGAATGTGGTGTGTGTGTGTGTGTGTGTGTGTGTGTGTTTATATGACTATCCTACAACTATCCTAAACAAGGATGCAAGATGTGTTGTTGAGAGGTTAATCGGGTAATGGCTAATAGACTATCTCTCACAGGAGCACCAGTTATACATTGGATGGGTGCTTATCCATTGGAAAATAATTAATTTAGATTCTCAAAAGGCTGTCATACCAATAGTGCCTTTGGTGTTGGTACTAGCTAAGACATACCTGCCTCTGCCACCAATGCTTATCTCATAAGAAGTGAAACAAATGTTTGCTGTTTGTTGGTTGGAGAGAAGAGGGTCGCAGAACTTCTCCACATTTTGTTTTTGTTGGGGTTTTTGTTGGGGTTTTTTGTTGGGGTTTCGTTTGGTTTTTCCGACTGTTTCCCGAACATGCTCGTAGCGTGAACGCGCGTGCACTGCTCTTAAGATGCTCTTAAGAGGAGCTGTCCACGTTAATAGTTCTGAAATATCCTCTGATTTGATGATGATGTCAGACAGCTATAGGCCTACCATTTAAACATCAGATCTACACATTAATTCACATCAATACGAAAATAGAAACACTTTGACATCTGCATGTAAGCATCCCAAGGATATACCACACACAGGCATAAATAATTGTAATTATTTAAGATTAGATTGCAATACTTTTTCGCTGTGTCAACGTTTGAAGAAGTCGATTAAGAAAGTGAGGAAATGTAGGCTTAGATTTTGATGCATAGGCCTACAGACTAAACCACATGTTCCTTTCTCTGCTTGTACCCTTATAGGCCTAATAAAATATAGCCCTCACTTAGCAAAGATAATGGCAAACTATTCTGGCAACGTCTCGTTTCATAACTTGATTGCATTTTTGTCCGCTTTTCATCACATTATTATGACCATTAAATTTAGGCTATGCTATTTTGCAGGCTAAAATCTAATTCATCACAGGTAAACACAATAAAGAATGGGAACGTAAATTGGATTATGTATTCTAAGTTGTAATTCCTCTGTATGTCCTGTTGGTGACCTCAGTGAGAAGTAGCATACTGTTAGACGCTCTTAGCCGGTAACGAGAACTCTGGAGCACTCGTAGATCTACGAGTGTTTTCACGACGCTCTTAATGGTTTCGGGAAACAGTCGGCAAATCTTAAGACGTTCGAGAGGGACTTTACGACACTATTAGACTTAAAATGCAGACTTAAAATTTTTCAACAAGTTCATCAGAAAGTTCACCCACCATTTGATGTAGTAGCCTATTTGTCACAGCAGCACGAGGCATGGAGTCATTCATCTGGACTGAGAAGCAGAAGGAACGGTTGATAGGCAGAATTTTTTTAGACCCCTCCTCTGCCTTGCAAAAAAACATAACATTTATCGTTGTCTCTGCTTAACATGATCAGTGCACTGTATATTTCACTTAAATAGTACAATCAACTCATTTCTTTTAGTTATGACATAGAGTTTTCACAAAACACACAAACATTAGTAGTGACCACCTAACATATTTATTACAACTAAATCTGGGTTTAGAGTGTTGGAACATGGAATGGTGGCTGATAATGTAGATATTGCATTAAAGATTAACCATTTCTTTCTACAACAGTCAAGAACCCTTTTGCAATTATGTAAGCACATAATGTAATCGGAAAACTGCAGCCCTGTTTAAAAAAAAAACAATGCAACTGATCTCAGCTGGTATTCAGTCATATTCACCCTTAGCTGGGTCCTTCTTTTCTTTTCTCTATAATTGTCTAACATTCTGTAAAGCGCCATGAGACATGACTTGTGTAATGTTTTGGCGCTGATATTGAAAATTTACGGAGCCCTAGAGGGGTCATCGCAAAATGTTTTGCATGTTGAGAGAATGTGCGCTCGTTTTACTACATTGTGCGCTCGTTTTACTAAATTGTGCTCTTGTTTAAGTAATTTGTGCTCTCGTTTAACTATATTGTGCACTCGTTTTACTAAATCGTACGCTCGTTTTACTAAATTGTGCGCTCGGTTTACTAAATCGTGTGCACAATTTACTATATTGTGCTCTCGTTTTACTATAGTGTGAGCTCATTTTACTAAATTGAGCTCTCATTTTAAGCATAGTAAAACGAGGGCACAATTTATTAAACGAGTGCACTATTTACTAAAACGAGCGCACGATTTACTAAAACGAGGGCACGATTTATTAAAACGAGAGCACAATTTGTGAACATGGTTATAGAACATTGTGTGCACGATCTACTTAAACGTGGCCACAATTTGTAAAACGTGCACTCAATATTGTCTTGACACATGTAAACATGAGCACGTTATAGTAGGCTATATTCGAGATCTCGATCTACTAAAACGCACCCACGAATAATTAAAACGTGGGCTCGAAGAAATTAAATTGTGTGCACAAAAACATAGTGTGGTGTCAAGGGGTATCCCCGGGAATGACGTGGGGAGGTGTGTCGCTTGTAGTGACGTAGAGGGAATCTCATTGATTGCAGTGCACCTGGATATAGCCCCGTTAGGTAGGCTGTAGGTGGGAGAGCAGATGATTGTGTGTGTTTGTACAGGCCCCTTGCCATCATCGTCCAGCTGAATGTTTGCCGAAGTTTTGAGTGTTTGTTGAGGTCCAAGTGTATGCAGAGCTGTGGTGTTTATCGCGAACGGTGTGAGCTGAGCATCGTGAACGCCACTGTTTATGTCTCCCGTTTCATAGTCCGTATCAAAGCTTACCTCGTTGTGTGCACCATTGGTGTGCGCGTGGGTTATCTGGTGAAGCCCATCGGGCGCTAGAGGGAACCTATTGTATTGGGTGGGTATTAGGCTATACTACTAATACGCAGTAGCCTATTTGTACCAACAGCTTGTCCCTGTGATGTGCTTCGATTGACTTCTAGACCTCACAGTTAAGTCAACAATCCAGGAGATAGTGGAAACCGGTCATTACAACAGAGCCCGAGTAGCCTTTGTAGCTAGAATTTCCCCATTATGGGTCTCCATAGCTGGCGGTTGACACCACAGTACCCCTGCTACAAAGAGTAGAAGTCCGCTATAAACCATGACCACCTAAAGTCTTTAATTAGCTGCCTACGGTTATCATCACATTACCAATATGAACTGTTACAGACAGCTGTAGGCCTAGTCCATGTCAAGGTACACGAAGTTGCCACCACAGCACAGCGAGCGGTGAAAATGTCGGGAATTACTAAATGTGAGCACGAAATGCATATTTCGAGAGCTCAATTTAGGCTTACAACGGGGTCACGTTGTATTAATTCGAAGGCTCAATTAAAGGAAAACGTGCTCACGTTTCAT
Source organism: Alosa alosa (assembly GCF_017589495.1). Classification (NCBI taxonomy): domain Eukaryota; kingdom Metazoa; phylum Chordata; class Actinopteri; order Clupeiformes; family Clupeidae; genus Alosa; species Alosa alosa. Next base: position 6,330,296 of record NC_063209.1, read on the forward strand.
TAATTCGAGGGCTTAAAGGAAAACGTGCTCACAAATGATCACGACCAGAAAAAATATCACTTAAAGTGAACTCTCCCGGGCTCCGTATGTGTCAGTGTAGCTGGCACCGTAAAAAAAAACAACAACAAAAAACAACCTGGGTTAAAATCAGAATCAAAAACAAAGTCAGCTCTCATACATGTTTTATCATTTTTTTTTTTTTTTTTTTTGTCTTCAGTTCAGCTCTGGTGTCTGTTACATGTGTTCTGTCGTCACGCTGTGTTGTCCAGTTGCGCTGGTGTTTGCACAGTTCGTCACACACATTGTACTGTTCTGCTGCTCCTGCTCTTTGATACCTTGGTGTTTTTTGTGACCCTTGGAAAAACAGGGCCGTGGAGGCTGTCCAGGTAGGATCAGTCACCGCCACAGGAGGGCGCCATTGCATATGAATGCAGACGACTCACTTCTCTGCTCTCCTGTCTCTTCCTCATTTTTCACTCACTCTGTTCAGTTTGGTCTTGGAAGAGTATGCCACGGCGAGAGATGTCATGAGGGTAAATTATTAAATCCCACCCTAGAACTTTCTGGAACTGGAAACAAACTTCATGTTTAGCTGGAGGCCATAAGTCGGCACACACAGAAAGAGTCCATAACAGCTTTGGAATGACCAAACAACAATGTGTAGTGTGCCAGTGGGATCCACATTTTGTAATCAACTTGACCCACAATGTCGGGGAAGTCTGAGTGTTGTCAAGCCAACGGCTTTGTTTTTTTTTTTTTAAAGTAGGCCTATATTTTTTGGGCTTTTTTGGAGATTGACAGGAAGTGAGTGGGAGAGAGAGTCGGGGTGGGATCCGGAAAGGACCACAGGGCGGGAATCGAACCCGGGTCGCCGGCGTACAGTGCAGATGCCCCAGCCAGTCACGCCACTGCTGGGGCCAGCCAATGGCTTTGTTACAGACACATTGGCCCTCTGGTTGTGCTTCTGTTATCAGTTTAGCTTCACACTCATAAATCGTCCCTCTATCCAGCTGGCTCAGTTTTCTTTTAGGTTAGGTTCACTTTTAACCTTAGTTTGTTTTGCTCTCCCTTCAGTTTTATTTGCTTATAGGCATCACTACTTAATCACAAGAACCTTGGCCACAATCATCAGGGTTTGCGTCTCTGTTTCTTGTTTCCTTTGTCTATAATGTATACATTGTATGCATTATTTACAGATGTACTGTGAGTGAATATGAACAGGTCATTTGTGATACGCGTGTGTTGGCGTATGACCTGCTTCTGTTTTGGGTTTATCGGGGGGCCAATTTACAGATTGACCTTTACAACCAGGTTCAGCAGTGTCTATCTAGCAGTTGAGTCCATGCACATATTTTCTACACAGTGAACCTGTGACCATGATCACCCCATCAAGCCTTAAAGGGGCATGAATGAGAGATAGAACGAGACTCCATTTTATGAATGCCATGCAATGTTATGATCTGTGGTATAATTTTTTAACAGTGCGTTTGTTCCATTAGTGGTGAGTTGCTCTCTGTCCTCTTACATCTCTTGAAGGGATGTGAACATTTTAGATTCACATCGGTTCTTTGATGGATGATGGACTGTCTTATGAGATGTCTTTAGATCTAAATGCTTTTGTTTTGTAGCTGTTTTCATTCTTTTTTTATTGCTGGAAATGTTAAATTGCACCTGAATCACGTATGCCCACAACCAAACCACACAAGTGAAAATAAGGAGTGCCACATCTGAGCTATAGAGCCTTCAGAGACCTGATGTGGTTTGGTGAGGATACAATGTTTTTATTTTGCTTAAAGGCAGAATTGTGTCTGGGAGATGTTTGATGAAAACATGTTTGTAAAATGTATTTACTTGAGGAACATTTCAAAAACCGATGACTGAAGTGCTATCGATCATACCACTGTAAATATAAATGGCAGAAATGACAAATATCTTTATTAACACGTATAGAGTCCAGACAAGATAAACATGTGAACAGTGCATCAAACTCATTACTTCCGTGTTTCCGTCCAAATCAATGGCGACGTGTGTAGATACCGTCATGGCAAATGCTGTTGTTTTTCGCTGTTCTGTTATGTTGTTAGTGGAAGGGCTAAGGAGAGAGACTGCCATCATCAACACTAGCAGACTTCTAGGCACTGTGATGTCTTGATCCACAGACACAGCCACACAACTGCGGGATATCAACAGGAAGTAAGACCTGCGTGATGCCCAACACACTGAGAGGAAACCACTGAGGTCGCTCCTCCAGTCTCTCTCATGCTCATGCCATACACCTGTGGCCCCTCACTGTACAGATCGCTTGGCCACTCGGAAGCAGAGAGTATATATAAAGAAAAAAAGGAGAGAAAGTCTATTAAGGTTTTAACTATACTATTTGAAGGTGTCGTTTCTCTCTCTCTCCCCAGCTTTGCTAAATGCAACCTTTTTTCTTCTTATTTCATGGTTCAGTTTGGTTTGGTTTAATGTCCAAACAATGTGTTTTGCACTTTTTTTCCGTTTGTTCCATTTGGTATGCTTGTTTCTCAGCACTGAATACATTGTATTGTGTTAACTGTGCCAATTAAACATTCAGAAAACAAACAAAAAGAAAAAGCTAGATCTGCGCAGCACTGCTAAGGCGCTGCATTGTGCTTGAGTAGAACTACCTTAAAACGCCACAAGAGTACACTGGTGATACAAAAGATGCTCGCTTAAATTCTTGCAAAAGAGGTTCTTCCAAGTCAATGTGACTGAGAGGTAGGACTGCATGTAAAGATATTGACCATTATCTGAGGCCCTGAATAATTGTGAGACTGAAATAAAAATTGAAACTGTACTTTTTGTGTGAATCAAAGAGAAACTCTTGAGCATTTCAAAGAGAAACTCTTGCGTATTTATTTTGGTTATGCCCTCATACTAAATTACTTTGCAGTAAATTGTCTCGGTAATTAGCTGATCTTATTTACCCTGAACTCTCCTTGTACTGGGAAAATAGGTTATTATTTGGTTTCATTAACTATAACACAAATCTCACCTCTCAGTTTTATTTAATCAACCTGATTTTCAACCAAATTTTACATCCATGAGTCCAAGTTCCAAAATAAAACACCTTCATAGAGTTCTCCATTCACATTAAATACTATATTTCTACTATATCATGTTGCAGTAATAAGAAGGCTGTTAGAACACACACACTATTTGTACTTTTCAAATGCTTTATGTAAATTGAGTTGTTTTGTTTCTTTTTTATTGTTATTATATTTTTTGTATCTCCCCTGGTGTACTTGACCTGTTTGACCTGTTGGTATTGTATACACACATGACTGTCTTCTTTTGCTTATATATAGGCCTAATATATAATAGAAAATCTTTTTAAGGTTAATTATAGATTGAATGGTTTATTATTCTTAAATCCATTGGTAAACATATATTTTTCTACTTTCAAGTTCAACATGAAATGTTTTTATAGGCTACATTAGGCTACCCTTTCATGATGGGCTACTGCCAGTGAAGGACTTTTATTCTGACACGTTCTATACACCTCAATGTCACACGCGGTTTCCTCTGTGGGAAAAAAAATCGGAAAAAAAATGCGAGAGGTAGCCTAATGGCACAGCTAGCACCAGGACGTTAACGACAAAGTTTCGCTCTAGTGGTACGGTACAGTCACGAGAGAACAAGCAGTTTTCACAGGTAGACTTAATTAAATGTCATTTCCGGTATATAAGGACGTTTGACTATTCCTTCTATGAAAAATCTGCTGTTTCATTCTCCCTGCGGGACACACGACGACATTTCTTCACTGTATGAATCAGCCGTAGTTGCGCTGTTGTAGGAGGGGTGGTGGTAAGCTAGCTTAATTACTGTCAAAACCTGAAACTGAACAGTCGGGCGGACATCCTGGTCATAGCACTTGCATTTTAAAGTTCCTGTTGTATCGGTCAGTGCCAAAGTCTCATCATGTTTAGCTGGTCCAAAAGAGACGGGAAAAAAGATCCAGAATTATTTCAGAATGTCACAGAGGGGCTACGTCGGTTGTACCGAACAAAACTCTTTCCACTGGAAGACGCTTATCGTTTCCATGAGTTCCACTCACCGGCACTGGAGGACGCCGATTTTGACAACAAACCCATGGTACTCCTGGTTGGTCAGTATTCAACCGGCAAAACAACCTTTATTCGGCACTTGATGGAGCAGGACTTTCCAGGTATGAGGATAGGCCCAGAGCCAACTACAGATTCCTTTATTGCCGTAATGCACGGTGAGCAGGAAGGTGTGATACCTGGAAACGCCTTAGTGGTTGACCCCAAGAAACCCTTTCGTAAACTCAACGCATTTGGCAACGCTTTTCTGAACAGGTGAGTGTCCTTTTATTAGCTACATCAAAGCCATGCTACAGGGGGGATACATTGGTGAACGTTATCACTGAACAAACTTTTATATGCCAACACTAACTTTTAAAGGGTTCAAAGGGTGCTTCATTTTGGTCAGGCAGTAAGTTAACTTTATCCAGATTTGTCACAATTGCTTTGCTTCATGTCAAATCAAGCTTCACTTCATCACAGATACCAGACTGAAATTGTGAAACTAGACACTCTTGGTTGGAAAGCACCCTGTCAGGTCATGGTCTTAGTAGGGCATGTTCATGTTGCGCTGCACCGGATATGGTAGGTGATCGTTCTGTTCTGATGACAGTTCTGGTGCTTTCTGGGTCCACAAACCGATGTTTATTAATATTTGGGGTGGATTGCTTTGGGACATTTTTAGCTTTTCGGACTTATGTAGGCTATAGATTATATTAGGCTACTATGTGTAGGCAACACATTAAATCCACACCCTATATCTTTGGCTTTCCTATTATTTCACTGACATTCATTAGTTTGGGGAAGAGCCACACCCACTGGAGCTTAGGTGTCCCACATTACGCAGGGTCCCACATTAGGACATTTATGCCTTGTCTTCCCCGTAAACACATGGCCCCCCTCTGTTCAGAAAAACTTTTTTTTTGTCAACTGAGTCCATGATCTCATCCGGAACTATTAGATAAAAGAAATCGTATGTGTTGGCGTCTACAGATTGTGTAACACCTGTTTTAGATCGTGTTTGCGCCCGTGTATCGGTAGATCTGTCATATTCCACGGGCCCGTGCTTACTTGTACTGTATGGAATTGAGCAGTCACATTAGCACAAAGGCAGCAACTCAGAAATATACAAGAGCAGCTGGCCTCATTACTCACACCCTCATTGTGCACACACACACACACACACACCCATGTTGGTCACACCCATGGCATAGTCGGATATAAGGTGGTACCAACTGTCCAAGAACTTGACCAGCACAAATGGAAGTGACCCAAGCACAATCCTAACCCAATGTTTTTGGGGCAAGTCCAGGTGTTTTATCTCCTCAAGAGGATTATTATTGCCTGGGATTAGACACTGCCCTCATTCGCCATATGCTAGTTAAGATTAAACTGTTTCCGATTGGTGCCACAGGATTACATCCATGGTGTGAAGAGAGAATTTACTCCAGCTGAGTCACCATTTCTGTTGTGCAAGCTGGTCTGATGGCATCCTCATAAAGTGGAAGTATGACAACAATTATTTCAACTTCTTCAGATTATCCGCACACAAGCCCCCCTTCTTTTTGTTTATTAAAGTTACACCATAAGTAACGTTCCTAGCCTTAAGCTCTTCATCAGACTGGTTTATTAAAGTTACACCATAAGTAACGTTTCGAGCCTTAAGCTCTTCATCAGACTTGATTAGTACTTATGGTGTAACTTTAATAAACAAAGTAGGGAAGCCTGTGTGCGTATATTCCTTCCTATTTTTCACGATATCACTTTTTTATCCAGCACCTACTTTTGGATGTGCACACATTACGTTTCTTTGAATCTTCTTCAGACTACCCACTGGTATAAAAGTGGGTCTTCTATAGATGTGCATCTTATTATAGCACTTGAGGCCTCTATCTATAGGAGCTAGTCCAAACCAACACATTTGTAGTCGTCACCTGAGAGGCAAGTCAGATTTAATTTTAGTGTTCTCTCAATCAAAGACAAATGCAGATTGCTCACGGCCAGCTGCTTTGCCAAACATGATTCATCAGTATGTGACGCAGAACCGAACAGGACTCAGGGCTGAAATGAGTTGACTCAGGGGTTTGTGTTGTCGCCTGTCACATGACTGTGTGGCTCCCGTCAGGAGGAGGCAGACAGAAACCATGTGTGATCGTGCTGCAATCCTGGGGCTCTGCCCCTCACACCCCCCACACAGCTCAGCCAGGAAACCCCTCGAAAAGGAGAAGCTGATGTGGAAAAAGTCCACGTCCCCGAACTGCGCGGAACTATTTCTCTTCTCAGTTCCATTGTTTGCACTTCCTCAACACGGATGATGACTTTGCAGAAGGGTCTTTTTGAAAGGTTGACAGACAGACAGAGAGCGGGAGGGAGCGTGCAAGATCACACAAACACAAACAGTCACACAAACACAGAGGAGGAGAGGAAATGGAGAGAGGGAGAGGAAGGATGGATCAGAAAAGGATGGAAGTAGGATCAAGGGGAGATGAAGGATATGTGTTTTTGGCAGGTAGTGGCCCTGAAAAGCATTTTTCTGATATTATGAATTTATTTCATAAAGTCCAAAGCTCAGTTGAAGGATGTCATATAGCCGATGTAAATAGTCTCCTCTTCTGCATGCTAACAGTATGCTTTCCCACTTTAATACAAGCAGGATAAAGGAAGAATAGCTTTCCTGAGACAGATTCTGATAACCACTTTGGAAAAACCAGGCTTTTATCCCCCCCCCCCCCCACCCCCGAATAGTTTTCATAGTTTCCACTTTTGGTTTGGGTTTAAATAAGCCCTGTTCTATTGGCCCCTCTTGTACAAAGAATGTTCTGGCATAAAGCGAGAGTCTCATGACCAGGATCCTCATCTGAGTATTAGCTCCAAAAGAGCGGCCGGCTAGACTGGGGCACTAGCGGTATGTGGGAACAGAGAAAATGTTTTAAGAAGTGTAAAAAAAAAAAAGTGAAAATGTTCAAAAGAAACAAACCACTTTCTAAAGACCTGACCACAGATCATTTGGTTTCCACCTCTCTGTTGAAGTTTGGCTTTATCCTGATCTTGCAGTGTAAACAGAATACACCAGGAACGGTGTGTCTAGTGCTCTGCGTCCTTGTGTAGCTGTCTTGATAATGAAACTTTCCATTTAAGAAAACAAAGTGAGTGGCTACGCACACAATGTTTAGCCATTTAATTTGGATGGATTGAATTTGACAGAAGGATTCTTTTTCGTTTTGGCTGGATGGATCACTGGCACATCTAGGGTTTGTGCCTAGTTTTAACGTTCCGACTAGGTATTTCAAGTGTTTTCATATTAACCTACTTGTTACCTCAAGGAGGAATTTAAAGTGTACTGGCAATGTGTGCATGTCAAATGGGCAAGTTTCTGTGTGATGGAAAGGAAAGTTTTTTTTCCCCTGAAGACTTAGATGTGAGGTGTTGCTTAACCTCCCTAAACCTGTGCCCCCCCCGCACCCCAACAGGTTTATGTGCGCTCAGATGAACAACCCAGTCTTGGAGAGTATCAGTATCATCGATACTCCAGGAATCTTGTCTGGAGAAAAACAGAGAATCAGCAGGGGTAAGTGCACTCGGTGATCTCTCTCTCTCTCTCTCTCTCAGCTCTCTCTCTCTCAGCTCTCCCTCTCTCAGCTCTCCCTCTCTTCTTTTTCTTCTCTCACTGTTTTCTCTTCTCCCTCTCTCTCCTCCCCACAGTGTCCCTACCCCATCTTGACCTCTCTCCTCCATTCCCTAATTTCACTCCTTTTCACGCTTTCTGTCTTTGTCAGGCTCTTGCATACCTAACTTGTGTGACATTGCTTTGTCTGACATCAGGATGCAAACTAGTAGGGAGTAACTCCCGCCACATTTAATCATGATGCCATATTTGCATGTGGAATCCTCCACAAGGAGTACAATAAACTTTAACAGCTCATTTCCTTGGATAAGTGGAGGACAAGTGGTTCAGTGGATTATGGAATGTCGATTTTACATGGCGTATACACGTATGCTTTGAGCAATGCCTCTGTTATATGTCAAATGAAAACGACCCATCCATAAATAGAGCTGCTCATTTTAACCTGAGTCAGCATATAAGCTTTCAGTTACGTTGGTGAAAAAAAAGTTCAGCGTGAGGGATTTTCTCATGCAAAAGTTCATCCTCTTAATTCTTTTGCCTGGCTCAGCATTTGTTTGCGTGCCCGCCCTACAATCACTGCTATGACCAGCACAGAGCTATTGTGATTTGAGACATTACAAGCTCCTTTAGCATGTTGGCCATGGGACTTTTAGTCTCACTAAAAGACAGGCCTGACCATGCCTTTGACTGTGGGGCTGTATTTTGCTCCTGGATGAGCCATAGGGTTCACTGCCTTCCGTGTATGTTGTGTACATTCCACCGGAGCTATCTGCTGATGGGTATCAGCACGGGCTGGCACACCTCTGTCATGTCACGTGACCCCCCTCTCTAAGCCCCTTCCTGCCGCGGTTGCGCTTAGCGCTCACCGTGCTCATGCTGCCAGGGAGGTTCTCAGTTCCACAATCAACCGCAGTGCATTGCACAACAACTCTTGCAGAGTGAACACGTCAGTAAATTGTAAAAATGTGCACGGGCCTTTCCACTGTGTCAACCTTAATATATATATACAGTCCATGGTGTCTCAGTGGATGGAGAAAGAGTGAGTTTGGGGTGGTGGGGGCTAAAAAAAGACTTGTTAAAAGACTAGTGAAAGGATTTGTCCTGAAAAAGGCAAAGGCATAAAGACAATAGTGTGTGTCAATGACAATGAAGAGATGCCTATCGGAATGTGAGGGGGTCAAATAGAGGCACACACAGAGAGTGTGGAGGGCAGATGCAGGTTGAGAGAATGAAAAACAAAACTGACAGCAACTGAACAGGAAGTGGACCCAGAGTGGTGGTTAGGGGAGAGAAAGAGAGGTGTGAATGGGTAGGGAGAGGGGGATGGATGGGTAGAGAGAGAGAGAGAGAGAGGGGTGAATGGGTAGAGAGAGTGAGAGAGATGGATGGGTAGAGAGAGAGAGAGAGAGAGAGAGAGAGAGAAATGGATGGGTAGAGAGAGAGAGAAAGGGGTGAATGGGTAGATAGAGAGGGGTGGATGGAGGATGTGTTTGGTCTGTGACAGGCCCCTCTTTGTGTGGCCCTGATCAGGAGGCTGGGGGTAACCTGACACCAGGAGGAAGATGCCCTTCATTCCACAGACAAGGCAGCCATTTTATCAGTCGTCAAACAGGACAGACAGAGAGAGATACAGCTCCGCTCCAAAACACACACACACACACACACACACACACACACACACACACACACACACACACACACACACACACACATGCGCTCGCACAGGCACATTGGGAAGTTTATGGGGAAACTACCTTGTCTTGTCAGTGTGCCACAGAGCTGGATTGCTCATGAGAGGGTGAGGCTTTTGGTTTTGTCTCAGAAGGTCAAAGCCACTGTCCCAGCATGTGGAGAAAACCAGTTATTATGATGCTCTATTGTCCTCCGTTTTGTTGTTGTTAGCTTATTTATGTCGCTTCTGTTTTGACTGATAAAGCAGAGGAAGAGAACGGATGTGAGTGTGTCAGTGAGTGCAGCTGAAGGATCACTCAAGTGCACAAGTCATTCTGCAGAAAGAATGTTTGGGGCTTTTCCCCCAGGGACTCTGTTCTTACCCCTCTCCCATTTTAAAATGCTGCTCTTCCTCTGCTTGCACTACTTTCCTAGACAGCCTTTTTTGTTTCTGTCAGTGGTTATTAGTCATTTTGGTGCCTTTATCATGTACAATCATTTCTGTGTTGCTGTGTTTCATACATGCATAGACACAGAGCACCTCCCCGGAGGTGTTTGCGAAGGCAAATTTCTTTGTGTTTACGTGGCCCTGCGAGTTTCGAACCAACTGTGTCCTTGACGGATCAGATGACGCTCCTCCATAATCAAAACCATAATTTCTCCCCCTCGGCCTGTCTTGCCTCTCCAGGGGTGTTTTCCCCTGGCAGTTTCACAAGGGGGAGGAAAAGCAAAGGGTTCCTTTACTTTAGTTGTAGTTTACTGTGCACTGTGTTGAATCTGATTTTGTGTGTGTGTGTGTGTGTGTGTGTGTAAGAGAGACTCCAGCCAAAAGGCTAACGATGTAGCTAGTCCCTGAAACGCCTTAAAGGCTAAGTAGCTATTGAGCTCAGTAATTACCATCATCCTGTGTTTTGAGTTGATACAATGTAATTTTGGCCGTTTTAGTCCACTGATTCTCACTCTGCTGTTTCCAGTTTCACGCACGCTACACTGACACTAGCTGGGCTGTAGAGAATAGCTCTGAGCCGGTCGCCCCTCTCCAGGGGCCCTCCGGCTTCACAGATTAGCGGAGTGTGGCCAGCAGGCTGTGGATTAGGAGGTTGAAGTAACTCTATCTGGGCACAATGTTCTGACCAAAACAGACCCCCTCACCCCCCTCGCTCCCTCCCCTCCTCCGCATCTTCCACTACCACCGTTAGATCCATCATCTGACCCACTCTGATCCTCTTCCTCTCTGTCCGACAGGCTATGACTTCGCCGCCGTGCTGGAGTGGTTCGCCGAGCGCGTGGACCGCATCATCCTGCTGTTCGACGCCCACAAGCTGGACATCTCGGACGAGTTCTCGGAGGTCATCCGCGCGCTCAAGAACCACGAGGACAAGATGCGCGTGGTGCTCAACAAGGCCGACCAGATCGGCACGCAGCAGCTGATGCGCGTCTACGGCGCCCTCATGTGGTCGCTGGGGAAGATCATCAACACGCCCGAGGTGGTGCGCGTCTACATCGGCTCCTTCTGGGCGCAGCCGCTGCTCGTGGCCGACAACCGCAAGCTGTTCGAGGCCGAGGAGCAGGACCTGTTCAGCGACATCCAGGGCCTGCCGCGCAATGCCGCCCTGCGCAAGCTCAACGATCTCATCAAGCGAGCGCGCTTGGCTAAGGTGAGCCGTAGCTGCGTAGCCGTAGAGACAAGCTGCCGCGCTTACGTCCACAATGTCAGTAAACCGTCAGATCTGCCGCTCTGCAGCGCTGTGTTCGAGCCCAACAGTATCTTGATTCAGTTGACGGATTGCTTCAGAAGTAGCTGAATGGTTTGCATTAGCTGTGTGTGCCGCTAAATGCCACAGAAAGGCGGCTCGCCAGGCAGCCCTGGGTCTGCTTTACGTCTGTAAGTAGTCTGCATTTAAGGTGATTGGAGGGTTGGCTTGGCTTCCTGCCTCGTCCTGTCTCTTGAAACTGTCAGGCTTAGCCACAGTAAGACGGTGTGTAAATCATTGACTGAGTTTCTTTACTGGTGTGCAGTGTAAGATAAACAACATATTTTTTCACTCCATTCTCTGAAAGCTAGCCTTTTATTTTCCACTGCCATCAGAATCACTACAAATAATACACACCAACATAAATCCCTGCTTCACCTGGCATGTTGACAGTGGATGAATCAGAGATCATACTCTCAGCCTATGTGGAAGGATAGTCGATTGATGGTATTTATAGTAAATGAAAGGAATTTGGTCAGTGTCTCTAAATGGATGGTATTTGTTTATCTTTGCACAGGTGCATGCTTATATAATCAGCTCCTTGAAGAAGGAGATGCCAAGCGTGTTTGGGAAGGACTCCAAGAAGAAGGAGCTGATAGCCAAGCTGCCGGAGATCTACGCCTCCATCGAAAGGGAACACCAGATTTCACCTGGAGACTTCCCTAAAGTTAAGAAGATGCAGGTAAAGAAATTAACCGTATCAGTGAATCATGTGTAGTAGTTAAGTTCCCTTTTGTTTTAGTTTTTTATTAATCCACAGTAGTGTTGCACGGTGTATCGATACTAAAAAGGTATCACGATGCCTTCACGCAAAAAACGATACGGTTTCCGACGTTTTTAGAATCGATACTTTATTGAAATTAACGTGCTGTGTCTGCATGAACTGCTGCTCTCACTGCTCCTTGCACGCATCTAGGCAAGTGGGCGTGTCAAGCAGGCAGCTCTGAGTGAGTAAGTGCGCAGCCAACGTCAACATACAGTAGTTCTTTGCCGACCGTCCTCGGCCTTGTGGATAAAACAAAAGGTCAAGTGAAATCTGCAACTATTTCGGATACATCGCGAATAGTGAAGGCAAGCTATCAGACACAGAGGCCCGTTTGTGAAATATGTTTCAAAGTCATTTAAAAGCAGTAGGCTACGCATGGAACTTGGCTAAACACCTCGCAGACATATCCCAACATTTTTGTTCAAAGAACGACAGGTTAACGAATATGCTATAGAAAACACGACTAAATGGTTAGTGCCAAGTTCTTCTCTTCTGTTTTAGTCTAGCCTAAGTGAAAGCGAGTATGGTTCTCTGGGATAAAGCGAACCTTCCTTCATCAATGAATTTTGGCCGAGACATAACGAGCTGTAATCATAGGGTGCTAGCGTGATGAAAGCGCCAATGTTCACGCCAGAATAACATTACCATAACTTGTAAACAATCTATTTCATGTTAGGTCAGTACTACTGGTAATATTTGTCATGGCATGTAGACTGCAATTTGTTCAATAAGTATTGCCCAGATGTAGGATAGGCTACCCGAAATGCGCTAATTAAAGCCCACAGCATATAATACCACCAAAGCGTGTTGAGTCCTAATAATAATAGCGGGTTATTGTTATGTGGTAGCAAATCATGTCATCAAAGAAATAGACGTAGGCTAATGTAGGAATGCACACAGACATATTGCAACAGGTAATGGTGTAGGCCTATCTGCAGAAGACCTGAGTGGTTGGAACGTCGTACTTGTACACTGGGCACAAAGAAGACTATCCTCACATCTTTCCCTTTGCAACTGTCAAAGAAATCCCATGAACACGGGAAGGCCTAGGGAAGCCTATACTGTACATCAGATGGCCTAAAGATTAGGCCCCTCTGCATAGCATTCAGTGATTTGCATGCAGTAATTTCAACACTGACCTTGATCTAGCCTAGTTTGGCTATTTAAAGCTACTTTATTGGCAAAACACAACACAATGTAAATGAACTATAACAAAAAATAAAGGACTTAATCACACAAAGTAGGCCTACTATTTTACTGACTATAAAAATAATAATTATTTAGGAAGTTTAGAACCCAGAATTGACCTGCACACTACAAAAGTGCACTGAATTCAACACAAATGACTCAATACACTTGGAGGAGGTATGAGTCCTTTCTTTTCCAGGATTTCGCCGTAGTATCGTTTCAGTATCGAGCATCGTGATATTTATGGCAGGTATCGTATCGAAGTCATAATTTTGGTATCGTGACAACACTAATCCACAGTATGTGAACTGATACTGAGGATGGCTCCTTCGGACTGCCATGCTGTCTGAATGATAAATGATGATTCTCATGACTGGTTCTCATGTCTCACTTGTTCCCGTAGGAGATCCTTATCAATCAGGACTTCACGAAGTTCCCATCGCTGAAGCCCAAGCTGCTGGAGGCTGTGGACGACATGCTGGCCCATGACATCGCCAAGCTGATGACCCTGGTGCGGCAGGAGGAGGCCTCCATGCCCACCCATACAGTCAAGGGTGGTGCTTTTGAGGGGACCATGAACGGCCCGTTTGGACATGGCTACGGCGAGGGAGCGGGCGAAGGCATTGACGAGCTGGAGTGGATCGTGGCGCGCGACAAGCCCTCCTACGACGAGATCTTCTACACGCTGTCGCCCGTCAATGGCAAGGTGTCCGGCGCCATGGCCAAGAAGGAGATGGTCAAGTCCAAGCTGCCCAACACTGTGCTCGGCAAGATCTGGAAGCTGTCGGACGTGGACAAGGACGGGTACCTGGACGACGAGGAGTTTGCGCTGGCCAACCACCTGATCAAGGTCAAGCTGGAGGGCCACGAGCTGCCCGCGACACTGCCCGACCACCTGGTGCCGCCCTCCAAAAGAGGGCAGGAGACCATGTGAGCGAGGAGACTGTGGAGGAGATGATGGATTTCATTGCAGTGTGGGTTTAAACCAAAACAAACAAACAAAAATAAACAAACAAACAAAAGATCAAATGTGCCAGTGAGAGACCTTACATTTGGTGGACGTGTTCTTCAGAGGGGTTGGTACAAAACAAAGTGAACTTTGAACTTGTGTTTAGGGGTACGTTTTGGTGGTACTGCAAGGGACAACTATTGTGACCGAGATGTTACACCTCATGCATTTTAAGAGAAAATCCAGTTCTCATAGGAGTGCTAAATGTGATTAATATATATATATAAAAATGATATACATTATACATCACCCTTTTCCAGAGTTAATATGTCTAACTTATTCTTTTAGTTTTGTCTGTTTTGTATTTTCAATGTTGGACAGCTATGAGAAGTTTTTCTGTTCATTTTACTCCAGTTTTTCTCCTTTATGTGCAGTTTGCAGTTGTGCTTTGCTCATATAGGACTGGGAACTCAGAAGTCCTCAAAAGCTTTCACCTTCTACTTCAGAATAGACCACTGTGCTATGTATGATATGGAACGATGTCTTAAGGGTGACATTGATTGAGTTGTGTTTGAGATCCCCATACATTATATGCAGTACCGGTGTTTGCTGTTCCAAGATCTGTCCAAGTGCATCGTTATCAAACTCCATTTACGAATGCATGATTAATGTCTTGTGAGAAGATTTGACAGACGTGATGTGTAAGCCGTTGTACATCCGGTTCAGAAACTACCATTAAAGGCGTGTCTAAAACCAACACACACCAGCATGTTGTTCAAGGAGGGAAAACAATCAATGAATCCTTGTTACTGTAGTCTTGACTATCTATGGATCTGCTTGGTTTGGGCTTTTTTTTTTTTTTTAAAGACGCTGTGTCGGCATCAGTGGAAAAATAGGATCGGGCCAAGAATGTGAGCAATGCACAGTAACTCATCTGTTGTCATATATGACAGTGTGTCTCCATGACACAAACAAACACACACACACGCCCTGAAATGCTTGAATACTATTTGTACCATAGGTCTTAGGAAATGCAATGCTTTACATGCTTGGCTTTTTGCTATGAGGTGTTAATTGGTCACTTGTATCTTCTCACAAGGGTGACAATTGGCCTTTTTTTACCTCTGAAATTTTAAGTCTCATGTATGCTTGAGGTCTCATCTAAGAGCCTTGATTTCTTCACACCGCTTGAACCACAATGGGCCAGTTTATTTACAGTGAGGGCTTGGTAAAGTAGTTCTGGCAACAATAGGAAAAAATATTTTCTCTGCTCACAATAACCAGAGCAAAATCTTGACTTACAGTGACCCCTTATGGTGAAAAGTTATATTGGGATGAACCTGCTCCTTTGTCCCTAAGACAAAAGTAATTTAAATGTCTGAGATCCTGGTGAAAAGCTGTTATTATCTCAACTCAACAGTCAATCAAAATACACCCCTTCCATCTGTGCTCCGGAGGCAGCATAGTGATTAGATTAGATTAGATTAGATTCAACTTTATTGTCATTGTGCAGAGTACAAGTAGAGGCAACGAAATTGGCTGGAATAGTCCATGGCTCGTATACAGGCAACTTTGCTTTGCATTTACAGAACCTGGACAAACACCAGTTTTTTTTATACACTCATACAAAATGGTAAAGGCATGTGAAGAACAATTCACTGAGTTTGACCAAATCATGTATTGGTTTATAATATATTCTATAAAACAGAATAGAGTGACATGCTTCTGAACTTAAATATTCTAGTAGTTTGAAAAAGAGAGCTGGTTTTCATTTTTAATTCTGTCTAAAGTCTAGAGACCTCCATTTCAAGACATTATTTGTTAGTGTAAATTAGAGCCTTTGGATTTTTAAGTTAGTCAGTGCACCTGATTTGGAATATTTGCTGCTCTGTGTGCAGTTTGGTGTTCAGTGAACCAATAAAACAACCTTTCACATGGCATGATATCAACAGGTTCTGTCTGACCTGTTGTTGGTCACACTTACAGATGCTTCTTGCTTGCTGCCTTCAGGTCAAGGAGGCGGCATACAATCATTTGGGTGCCAGAATGAGCACAGATGTGAGAAGGGTGTGAGAGCTCCGTGTGTCTTCTCTTAGTCATTCCTGCTCTCCTCACCTTCCCTCTCAAAAATATGTCACATGGGGTCCCTTCTATACCCTGTGACGGCCATTTCTCTTGTCCAGCCGACACACTGACCCAAAGTATTATATAAGGGAAACGAGTTGCATAACTCTAGAGTTAGAGGAGTGAGGCTTCTGAGAAGAAGGTGTGAGTGTGATCATTGGCACTGCGTCTCTTGATCGCATTGAGCATGCTTGTTTATGCGTGGGAGTTCAAGACTGACCATCACCAGTTGCTTCTCTATGACTGACTTGATGTACATTCTGATGAGTTCTCAATCCCCACAGGACTAGGCCTACCATTGTGTAAAACATGTATACTGGTTTCTTCAACGGCAAGTTGATCCTGAGCTGTACCTACATTTCCATTTGATGTTATGTTTCAAGATGAAGAATTGAAAGACAGATTATTTCCATTGGTTTCCATTTATTTCAATGATTCACAAAGATAATGTTGGATGCTAAAATATAGCATTAAGTAAAGTAAAGTAGAAGAACTAACAGATATATAGGCATAATTCTCAGACAGTAACCATATCATATTCCTTAAACTTCTAAATGACTAACCCTGAAGATGTACATGGATAACCAGGGAACAAGACAAATCTTAGAACTCATTGCATTTGTTCTGGCAGATCTGTCACGTCAATATAGATTTATGCATATAGACCAATGGATGTTAATCATTTTCAGCTGACAAAATGTGAGGCAATAGTAGGTAGGCTACAGTAATACAAAAAAAAAAAACCTCGTTCACTTTTTTATACTGTCCATAATATCACTTGTGTGACTAGGACAGAAACATTGTGGGACACCTGCACAACCACACACTTTCTTTAGACTTAACAACATATAACTCGATCCTTGCTATGGAATAAGCAGAAATAAGAAGGTTAGGCTTAAGATGTTTTAAACGAGGATGGACAGACTCTGAGGGATTGACCAAAATCACAATGTTCCGTTCCAGACCTGAGAACCTACAGACAGAATCCACCATCACTTTCTGACTAATCTTCTCGACACTCCTGAATAAGGGGAATTGTGTAGTCAGTTTGTCTTTTTCTTCAGTCAGCTGCTCCTGGGTTGAAAAAAGCACAGCGATGTCTCCAGCAGTGTGGCCCTTGTCGAGGAGACGCTCCAGGATCTTGGTCACACATTTCACCACCTTGTCAGGGGCCACTTCTTTGGTGGTACAGGAGCCCTGGAATGAGTGGTGCAGTGCCCTTTCACTGTTTATGTTTTTTAAATGTTGTGTTACCTCAGATTGTGGGCCCTTCATGATCCTATGCATTTGACACTGCATAGCTTTCAGGACATTTGCAGAATTACGAACAACTTTGCACAAGATAACTTGGTGTTGGTTTGAAAGCGGTGGAAGACCATCTGGAAAATCATGGCATTTCTGGTAGTAGTCCAGAAAAACCCAGAACATCCCATCCGCTCCTCTCAGCTTCAATGCCTTCTCATACCAGTTGCTTTCCCCTTCTTCCACACGAAAGTTCTGGGCTTCATCCACAATGATGTGTTTTACCGCCGAGAAATCCGTGTGTTTATCCAAAAACTTTACTCTTGTCTCACATTGGCAGATGTTTTGCTCTCTGAAAAGGAACCATGCATGTTATGAGTAATTGACTCAATTATATAGTATCTAATACGTTAAGCAATAAACCCAGCGAGGCTGTATGTTCTAGTAATTTAAGTGTTGTTAGGCGTGACTCCATACAGCTCTGAGTTTCATAAGCAAGGACCGAAACTTTTTAGAATATCAATTATAGAATAGAATTCCATTTCAGAGGGACTGAAAGAATGGGCTTGATCAGGTGCAGTTTGCCAAAAGGATTGCAACAGTACCTCATTTTTGAAAATCACACCGATCAAAAGTTGTCTGCATTAACACAACATCCAATAGGCCAAAACGCATAAATAGGTTTTCATTATATCCAAACGGTAATATTTCCCCTAAGAGGGGGCGTGTATCTGCAGCACATAGAAAGTTCCCTGATGTGCCGGTTCTGGCGCCGACAAGAGTGGCAGCATGTCGAGGTAGCTCCGTGTCTTTTCTTGAATTTCCCCTGGGGATCAATAAAGTATCTATCTATCTATCTATCTATCTACATATGGTGGTTGCTATAGGGTCACATTATAGTGGTGTTTGTTGGTGGTTCCTCGGGCATTGCTAGGGTACATATGGTGGTTGCTATGCAAAATAATGTGGTTGCTATGGTGGATGCTAGGGTAATCATATTGGTTGCTATGGCGGTCGTTAGGTTTACATTATAGTGGTGTTTGCTGGTGGTTGCTCGGGCATTGCTAGGGTACATATGGTGGTTGCTATGCAAAATAACGTGGTTGCTATGGTGAATGCTAGGGTAATCATGTTGGTTGCTATGGCGGTCGCTAGGTTTACATTATAGTGGTGGTTGCTAGGGTGTTGCTAGGGTAATTAAGGTGGTTGTTAGGGCGTTACTAGGGTACATATTGTGGTTGCTATGCAAAATAATGTGGTTGTTATCGTGGTTGCTAGGGTAATCAGGTTGGTTGCTAAACACAGGTTGCACTTTTGGCGCTGGCGCATAGGCCTAATGTGATGGCTGCATAAAACCTTCGTCTTTGTCCGTTTACATACAAACATGCAACCGAATTTTTCCAAAATCTCCACTCTAGCAGGAGTTTTTAAAAACACCGTTTGCGGGGAGGGGGGGAGCATTCCGCCATTCATTTCAATGGAAAATGAAAAACAGGAATAACACACCACACCATTTATACAAGCAGGATACACCGCTTTAGGCCTGAATTTTTAGAGTTGGACCTGTGTCGATAACTCAAACGCTAGAAGCAGTAGTCGATACAAAAATTGGGTGAAAGGGAATAATATTTACTTGAGAAGAACAATAGTGGGCTTCACCATGCTGTGGACTTGCTTGATCAATCCCACTAATTACATAGAATATCAATATTTGAGCACTGTTTCCAAGCTTTTAATAAGAGACCTGTATACTAGTTCAGGGCAGCCGTGGCCTATTGGTTAGCGCTTCGGACTTGTAACCTGAGGGTTGCCGGTTCGAACCCCGACCAGTTGAAGTGAAGTGCCCTTGAGCAAGGCACCTAACCCCTCACTGCTCCCCGAGCGCCGCTGTTGTTGCAGGCAGCTCACTGCGCCGGGATTAGTGTGTGCTTCACCTCACTGTGTGTTCACTGTGTACTGAGTGTGTTTCACTAATTCACGGATTGGGATAAATGCAGAGACCAAATTTCCCTCACGGGATCAAAAGAGTATATATACTTCTACTTATACTTATACTTAGGACATACCTCATGAAGCTTCTCAATCCAAAATTTTCACAAAGGTAAAGGATATTTTTTTCCTCGCAGCAATACAAGTTCTTGATCCTTCTTATGAGCACCATAGCAATCAATGTCTTCCCAGATCCAGGCACACCATGAATGAAGTTATTCTTGATTGCACCATAGGTCTGAAGAATTTTAAACTGTTCTTCTGTTAGCAAATTAAGGAACTCACAGCCAATTTCATCACTTAATGGGGAGGTGAAACTCATCACCACAATCACCAAGGAGCGGAGAAGGGCTTTCACGTCTTTTTCCTGGTTCAGTCTGTAACTATTGGGGTATAGTGAGGGGTGATTCAGCACTGTCCAGTTCTGGCTGTTCACCAGTTGGGGGATTACACAGAGTTTGCCTGTATAGCCTCCCACGTTCACCAGCTTCTGCTTCAGGTGGAATGCTGTATTGGTTGCATATTTCCACAAATCAGGACCATCCGTTTTAACCACACAGCAGAGAGTGGGATAACTGCCTGTGCTGATGATCAGAGCCTCACGAATGACGTCTTTATTCTTGGGGAGATCTATATCAACTGCCCAGCTTGGGGAGAAAATGCAAATTCCCGGACTCTTTGAAGAGTTGGCAATAAGGATGGCATTGGAGAGGGGCTTGTTTTTAAAGGCATCTGGCATCACCTCGATATTATTCGTTGGGACTAGAAAGAACAACACTCAATAAGCACAAGATGCTGCATTACATCATATATTCTATTTAGAATTCTATCCTGAGAGTATTGGAATCAGGAATCAGGAGTTGAAATCTTTTTTTACATCACAGAACTCTTACAACAATGTTAAAGTAATGATTTACTTCAGGTTTATGATATGGTATTAAGCTTTAAAAAGAAAGAAAAAATTAAAACCAAATTTACTGTGATAGCCCTTGTCATCATTTCTACTTGCTGGTATTTCTAAGTACTGACATGCCTAGATACAGAATGAATGTTAATGGTGAACAGTAACTGTGAACACACATTAATAGACATATCTTATGTTAACCAAACAAATTAAATGGCAACAGCATTTCAACGAGTTAAAAATAAGCATGTGCTCACCAGGGAAAAGTTTCTCCTGTAGGTGTGTCAACATCTCGATGCTGTACACTGATTTACACTGAGGTGGGGCGTCTCGTAGACTCAGCACATTCAGAAAGCGTTTAGACAGGTCTGCATCTGAAACAAAAAAAAAAAATGTTTTTATTCCAACATGATTGCAAATTTTTAACAGTTAACACATGTATGTCAATTAATGTGTGTAATTATGTTAAAGAAAGCTACCTGGGTCTGAGAGCTGCATTTTCTTCATCCACACAGTAGCTCCCAGTCTACAAACCGTGCCTCCCTCAATGTGCAATGAGTTTGGATCTTTTTCAAAGACAGCACAGCAAAATACTGGAATCTTGATGGCCACTACATATGCATCAGCTTCTGAGGATTCCTGTGCTGTGACTTTGATAAGTCTACACTCTGGAGACCAGCTTGCATCCTTG
Organism: Alosa alosa; assembly: GCF_017589495.1. Lineage (NCBI taxonomy): Eukaryota > Metazoa > Chordata > Actinopteri > Clupeiformes > Clupeidae > Alosa > Alosa alosa. The sequence continues at coordinate 6,351,263 of NC_063209.1, forward strand.
TTGCAGTCAGAGGTATGAATGGCCTTTGCCTTTTTGCACACATCTTTAACCTTAATGAGCAATTCCCCTGCATCAATCCCACTACCGCACCCAGTAACTTCTTTACTTTTGTCATTTATGCCATTAAACAAGAAACCACCATCTGTATTTGCAAAAGCCGATATCATTTTAGGAACGACTTCCTTAAGCCTCTTGATGAGATTCTCACTGCTGCTAACTTCTCCCTGAAACTTGTCGGTGAAAATTTGACCTCGAAATTCTTTTAATTCTACATTCGTACTTTCCCCAAATTCTAAACATTTACCTTTTTCCACCGAGTCCTTCATATAGAATTTCTCAGCACAATTCTTTATTATGTCATTGCTTGTCCGTGGTTCATATCCATCTCGATTCCTGTTAGCCCTGTCCTTTCTCTTACTCAAGAACTCAGACACATCTCTGGGACTAACATGATTAACTGTTGACCCTGCTCTTTCACGTAAACCAGTATCAATGCTGCAAAGTCTTGATCTATTGGAACCACAATGCCATGACCTAACATAGATATGAACTTTGTCACCTTGAGGGATACATTCAATCATATCTTCAAAAGGGGAACCCACTAAGTCTAGCAGATGCTGTTCAATATCTAATCCCCTTCCCTCTCTTCTATAGTTGTATGAGTTGGCAATATCCAAAGTGAAAACTCCTCCTCCAGAGTTCAGAAGAGCACAAATCCCATACAAAATGCATTCTCTTTCTCTGTCCCTTTTCTTCTTATCCATCTGATTTCTAGCACTCTCCCCTAATGTCACCTTAGCAGACCACTTGATCTCAATATCAGGAAAGTCCTGAGAATCCGTTACAGTCAGACCACGTGAAGCCATCCTGTGAGAGAAAAAAATTGAAAAGTACATTAAAACTAGAAGTACTGCAGAGCGGTATAAAATATGACCGCCACCCAGTCCTGCAGTCTCTCCGCAAAAATAAATCACACATGACAATTTGTCTCCATCTCCTGACTTACTCCATCCCCTACTCTTGCAACTTTTGTGTATGTAAATTAGTGTGCATGTGTGCGTTTGCTTTTGTGTATATGTGTGCTTCTCTGTGTGTGCGTTTTCGCTTGTGAGTGTGTGTGTGGGGTTAATGGGGTGTGTGTGTGTGCGTGTGTCTGCTTGCCTGCATGTTGGTTTTATGTGTCTGTGTGTATGTGTTCGCTTGTGAGTGGGTGTGTGGGGGTAATGGGGTGTGCAAATAAATCACTGTTTTACACCATTTACGAGGCTCAAAGTAACTCCATACTTCATTGGTAGACTTCCTAGGGCCCTGACATTTAAAACGAGACATTGAGAACTTTGAAAAAGCACTGGTAGTTTATTTACAAGACGATTTATACAGACGAATTTATTTACAAGACGAATTACATTTGCTGCCGCTAGGGTGCGTCTAGATTTCTAGGCTAGTCTACTGGGCAAACTAAATGACAACATTTAAAAGTAGGCAACCAAAAATTGAGTGGAGAAAGCATTATCAAACAAAGTAACCTACCTACTAACTTGACAAGGATATAACTCTTCAACCTGGAGAATTCCACAGTATAGGCCAAGTTTATGTCTGAAACACAATGAAATTTCAGTCTTAATTTTTTGTAGAAGAGGTCTTTAATTCGTGCCAAGATTAGTCAAAACTGTAGTTGTGCTCTCTGCTCTCCACCCCCTCACCACATTCTAATCATACTAAATGTGTGTAAGTTGGTATGCTTTCTTGGAAAACTTGTCAGCTTTCATTTTGGCATCCAATTAAAAGATTCCACCTGTTCATAGACAAACAGGTTATGCCACATTCACATCGGATGGGTGGCATGTGCATGGCGACTTCATAGACCTCTGGAGTTTACCCACAAAAGTTACCATCTTTGCCCATACAAGGAGATCCATGCCCATGTAATTTTTTCCAATGGGAAAATAACATGGACATTTTGGATAATCGCTTTGCCGCCATGCACATATAGTATATTAAAAGATATTTTAATTGTCATATTGACATGAATACCATCAACCTATCTAACTGTGGAGAAAGCAATGGAGTAGGTCTATCAATGTGGAAACGTTCTCAGATAATGAAGAAACCATCTTTATCAAACAAAGTAACTCATCTACTTACTTGACAGGGATATAACTCTTCAACCTTGAGAGATCCACTGTAGGCTCTATGTTTGATAGACAACAAAATTTCACTCTCTTATTTTATCGCAGAAGAGGTCTTTCAATCTGTGCCAAGATTAATCGAAACTATAGTTGTGCTCTCTGTGCTCTATCCCCTCAGCACATTCTATTCATATGAGGTGCGTGCTGTGAGTTGATAGGTGCGCTTTCTTCCAAAAACCTATCACTTTCCATTTTAGCATCCAATGAACAGATTCCACCTGTAGACTGCATAAAGAGGTTACGCCCCATTCACACCAGATGTGTGGCATGTCATGTGCATGGCAACTTCATAGACCTCTGGAGTTTACCTACAAAAGTTGCCATCTTTGCCCATACAAGGAGATCCGTGTCCATGTGATTTTTGTCCAATGGGGAAATAACATGGTGATTTTGAATAATCGCTTTGCCGCCATGCATATTAATATATTTTAATTGTCATATTGACATGAATAACATCAGCATTGCATAACTGACACTTTTTTTTTACTGATGTTTTGTATCAAAGTGAATGACATATGCTGTATACTCGGAAAGGAGAGAGCCGACATAGTTTTTGCTGTAATCAAATTATGCCATATTCATTTTTGAAATGAAGTGGCAGAGACAGTCATTCTCTACTGCTCTTGGTGAGGGCAGTACATTTCCACAGCTCTCTCTCCCAAGGAAGGGTGATAAAATTATATTGTACGGTATAATCATTCTGTGATAATAAATAACTAACACAGCCTACATGTGTAAAGACGGGGCTGGCAGCAGAAGCGCGCGCATCTGAGACATTCCTGATGTCGCACACGCAACTGCAACACAGCAGTGACGAAGCACATGCCACAGGTAGTGTGAATAAGCTGGTAGGAGCAAGGACACTATTCATGCAGCCTTTTATAAATGTAGGCCTATCCTGAAAAGACATATAAATGACCTTTCAAGTCAGTTCACAAGCAACAGCTGGTGGGCTGTCTAGCTTGTTTGATGGTGTGTTCATGAGGTCTGAGAATGATGGGAACGTTTCCAGTGATGACATCGTTATTCAAGCTGCGAGCGAGTGTTCATGTAATTTGCAGTCCAAATGTGGGAAAAACATGGACGACACAACCAAGGTTCAAACACAAACATAAACGATTGTATTTACTCAAATGTATCAAGCGACAAAACTGCAAATTCCCAAGTTCACATTGAAATTGCTGGACTTGACAGTCCACATGGACTGCTATGCAGATGATACCCAACTTTATCTATCCTTCCTGTCTGATGATGCCACAGTCTCTGTGCAGATCTCTAACTGTCTCTGATATATCTGCTTGGATGAAAGAACATCACCTCCAGCTAAACCTCTCCAAGACTGAACTACTGGTCTTCTCATCTAAACCATACAGCATAACATCAACATCAAAACTGACACTCTCTCTCTCTCTTGCACCACCTACCTACTTAGGTGTCATGATCAGGGACGGATTAAACAAATATGGGCCCTTGTGCACAATATCAAAAAAGGCCCCCCCTCCCCCTGACCGCGACGCGGCCAGCGCTTCTCTCTTTGCTGTTGCTCTGCAGGCTGGTGCACAATTGCACACAATGAAAATGTAGTACATTATGTCATATATTATAACTCAGGCCCACACAGAAATGAATTCCAGCAGCTGTTTTTATTACTAGGCTGTAATCTCCCTTTGCTGTCCAAACAGTCTACAGCAACATTTTTCACTAAACGGACCGGTAGCAGGGACGTTGATAGTATTTTGTGAGAGGTGGTGCTGATCATATTACGGGAGGTTCGGGGGTGTCTCCCCCTGGAAATTTTCGAAATTCTGGTTGTTAAATATACCCTTTTAACGCAGTTTGGAAGGGGCATACAAACTTTAACAGAGCAAGCAGGGCCCGTTTTCTGTCTGACTAAGGTGACGTGAACATTGGCTACCTGCATGATAAGGTTTTCACTTCACTGCTGCTTGACACTACCTTGCATGGAGACATATTTCACGTTAACAGTGGAGATGCTAGCAAAACTATAGCGTTTGGTAAATGGAGATGCAGATCATCTCCCTAATTCATTTATTTGCGCAACAGTCCACATTATGCGCTCACTCCAGCGAGACGAGTGAAATAAGTGTAGGCCTATCTGTCATCGGCATCGCCATAGGCTATTTGCTACGATATAAGCTACTGTTAGGCCTACAACAAGTCGCGATTTATTAGGCTATCCAATCGCTATGCTGTTTTCATGAACATTGCAGGAATCCACTTCATTCACCTACCCACGAGTGGGCAGAGGCGCACCTTGTCAATAGGCAAGGCAGGCAATTGCTTGGAGCCCCGAGCTGCTAGCCCCCCGAGACCTGGTCTCAGCGCGTTTGCCGGTGGGACAAGCGAGAATTCCGTTCATAGATCTTGAATGATTGAGTGATTTTGCGTGCTCCTGTCCTGTTGTACAAACAGAGCATCTGTGTATGTATGCTATGGACTTATAAACAGAGGATCTGTGTTCAAAAGAGTTCAAAGAATCCGTATGGCCTACATATTTAGGCTATTGTGGTAAACTTCAATCGAGGGTGCAAAGTGATGACGGATCAACATCGGAGTTTGGCATTGACTCAATGAAGTTATGGTAGGCTAATGTTAATTGACAGAAAGATTGAACATGGTTTGCTACATCTGACAATAAACTTGAGCTAGCTAGCGACAGTTACAACTAGTTAAGCAAGGATATGTTAATATGTTTGTATTAGGGCTGTCAATTGCGATGCGATTTGGCTAATATGTCAATATGACAAGCAAGTATAACGCATTGATTTTTTTAAATCGCGTGCAGCCAAAGATTTTTTAAGTTTACACCATCACTTGTTCTTTTATCAACGATTATCTTTGGCTGCTAATATTTTGACCCTTTGATGCACCGTTTCTTGTCCTCAAACTGACACAGACACTTCTCCTGTAGTCATGAACACTAACGCAGTTCTGCTGAACTCCCGGTTGGCTGAATAGGCGTTTTACTTAATTTAAAAAAATTTTTTTTTTTTTAAAAATCACTGAAACACCTCACATTTAGGCTACGACATGGGTCGGCAACAGGCGGCCAAAGCTGGCCCGCCTCTAAAATTATTTAGCCCAGCCAGATTATTCTGGCAGTCCAATTTGTTTAGTGTTTTATTAGTTTAGTTTGTTTATTTGTTTAATTTTACAATATCGATTTACATATAGCCTAGGCTATTCACCAATTAGACTGCGAGTGGTGCTTAAACAAATATGAGAAAGAACACCAGAACGCACTGGATCCTGCTAGCTGTGCATACCCCGCCTTTGTGCTTCTGTTTGAAGCAGATAGGCCACCTTGAAGGTGCCGCTGCGTTTTGTAGTGCGTTATGATATTCTTTTCAAACAGCAACAGCGTTGTTGCACACAGTATCAGATACACAGGCTTTGCATTTGTGAAACCGGGTAAGATGAATGCAACATTTTCTTTCTATTTCTCTTTATAGGCCCAGCTATTTTTTCTCCCAGCTTCAACTTCTGTAGTTTGCTTCTCGCTTCTACTGTAAGCATTGTAACATTGTCAGGAGATGGGCCAACCAAGTAGCCTATTTAAGAATAAAAGTAAGATAGACTTTATCCAAAGAAGTAATTAGAATAAGCCAGGCTCCGTGTTAAACTGTCCATCAATGCCACAATTATTGTAGCCTTAAGTGTCTCATGTTGTAGTGCCCACATTTACTATTCACAATATTGAAAGGGGAGTTCGTCAATATAAATAACTTTATATTTTGTGAAAAGGTTTTTAAAGTAGGCCTAATTTACTGTATTGTTTTTTCGTTATTTATTCATGTTTTATTCTTTAGGCTACATTTATATCTTCAACATAACAAGGTTTTTCATGTCAGATTATTTACAGCCTAACATATTGGTGATGAACCCTGTTTGGTAGGGCCCCCTAGGAATTTTTGCTTAGGGCCCCCACAGACTCTAGAATCGCCTCTGCGAGTGGGTCAGTTTCACTTTCGCAAACACGCATACACATTGAATGAGCACTCATAGCCTACCACTTCCACCTAATGTTATGCCTCTATATTTTATGAATTAAGAAGTATTTATTTATAATCAGGAAAACATTTCGTTTATTTGTCATGAGCTCTCTCTCTGCCTGGTAACACGCGCTGATTGAAGTCTGATGACCTCCACCTGTTCCTGCTCTGCTCTGCCTCACCCTCGTTTACCTACCAGCTGCACTGCATTCACCACTCATCATGCCCTGTATATAAAGCCTTGCTTTTCAGTCCACACTTGTCAGATCGTCTGCAACCAGCACCAGTTACCTGCCTATTTTGGAAAACGCCTCTGACTCTTTGCCTGTGATCCCGGACCTGCTTTCGACTACTTCTGTGTTCTCCAGCCCGGTAATCTTGACCTGCCTTCCGTCCCTCTTCTCTGAATGCCGCCTAGTCCTTGACTGTACTGCTGCTTCGTTTCAATTGCTGTTTGTGTGTGTTTCCCCAGGACTTCCCGGATCATCCAGCTCCTGCCATCGCTGTTAGGCTACTGGGGAACACACGCGCAGAACTCTTGGAACTCCTGTACCCCGGAACCCTGAAACCCCTTAACCCCCAACCCTTAAATAAACTTTTTGAGCGTGGCGCTTTTGTGGTCCTCGTCCTGTTTGGTGTCTGACAGTGCGATCTGACCAAACATGGACCCAGCGCGGTCGAACCAGCATGGAAACCGGCGAACCAGAACCACCCACCGCCATGCAGCGCCTGGAAGAGAGAGGTAAACCGCAACACTGCTGACATTGCCTCCCTACTTCAAGCCGGCTACCAACAGCGTCAGCAGTTCCAGCAGCAACAGCTTGTAATGATCATTCAACTTCTCACCAACCTTTCTCCTCTGCCTGCTCCCACCGGCCCAGCCCCAGCCAGCCTGCTCACCGGCCCAGCACCCGAGTCTCCTGCCCAGTCCACTGCTGCGTGGCTGCGGACCCCAGAACCCAGGATCGGCAATCCAGAAGCGGTTCGGGCGACCAACCCAATGCAGGCGTTCCTGGCGAGCTGCCGTGTCCAGTTTACCCTGCAACCCAGGACTTTTGCCACTGAAGGGGCGAGGGTCGGTTACGTGATCACTCACCTGACGGGCCGAGCTCGACTCTGGGGAACATTTATTGCTTTCAAATTTCAGTAGAACTGTAGTTGGGTATTGTTTGATTTATCTCCTCAATCAAAACAACATAACTGCAATTCTATTGATATAACCTGAAATACACAATTAAGTGACATGACTTTTTAATGTTTTTAAAAATGGAGATGTAGCATTTCCAACTCTTCAAATAGATGTTTAGAACTTTTCTGTAATTACATACAACGAGGGTGTTATTCTCTGTACATTTCCATTTGATGTTATATGTTTTAAAACTAGATGTACCGCATAGCGGTACAAAATATGACCGCCGCTCAGTCCTGTACATCCGTTCCGCAAAAATAAATCACACTTCAATTTGTCTCCATATTTTACTCCATCCCCCACTCTTGAAACTTTTTTGTGTATGCTTGTTTGGCATGCCTGTGTGTGTCTTGGCTGCACAGAAAGTACCCTACTGGTGCTGAAAAGGTGAATAGATTGTAGAATAGCCAAAGAAGATGTAGCATTGTTATAAAACCTTTAAAATCTCTAAACAATCACAAGTAGGGCAGTTCATCACAGTTCATCCATTGCAACTGGATTGATGAAAGGTCACTTACACCTGTAGGCTACATTGTATTTGGGAAAAGCAAAAAGTATCAGCATAATGTTGTTTATTTTTTTTATTTATTTTTAAACAAAAACATCTGTCAGTTCCATGCCGTTTTCAACAGCTATCAAAAACAAAGGTCATTTTTGGATGGATGGATTTTTTGTGAATGTTTCTTCTACATAAGATTTTAGTCATCTTTAGTTCATGTAATACTTTATTGTCAATGCACAAATTAAGTAACAGTAGTCTGAAACGTTATTGTTAATGCACAAATTAAGTAACAGTAGCCTAGTCTGAAACGAAATGCTGTTTTACATCTAACCAGTGGTGCAAATAACTGACATGTCCAAATGGGCCTTGATGAAATGCGTCGCTAGACTGTTCATACACATTTTAACGTCCGTTATTGTTCGTGCAAATATAGGCTGATTCATGTTCCCTTGCATTGTGTAACTGAGGTCCATGGCTAGTCTGGCTTTCATCAGACCAAGCTCAATCTTTTAAGAAATCAAAAAAATAAATAAGCGGGCAGATCAGGCTGGGTTCACCCAGCCTAGTCCATAGGCACCCGATATTGTTTAATTTTCCGATTGAGATATACACGCTCTGGCTATTCTAAATGCATCAGGGAGTTATGACAAAACGGTACCTAACAAACTAGATCCTAATAGAAAGCTGTTAGCTTCCCTAAGCTACAGGTAGGATTATAAGGTAGGCCTATTTACAACATAAATTGTCAATAGGCGATGCTGGCGACACAAATAAAATCTCCTTTGGAAACCAATGGCTTACGCCTTACAGTATCAAGCGGACTTAAACTGTCATATCGTGGCGAAAAGTTGTAATAACATTCACGCAGCTCCATGAGTCAAGGAAAGCGCGAATGAAGTAGCCACTTCTAAATGGGACCCACTACACAGTAGCTTAAGGTGTTTGCTAAAGCAGCCATAATGAAATGAAGGTGTCATTGTTTGGATACTTCACACACACGTGCTTTTTAATTTTAGACTACAACTACCAAGCTGTAATCAAAGCACATCGATTCCCCCTCTCACACCCTGCGCGACTTAAAACAAAATAAACAGGTATGTCTCAGTCTCACATGTATAGGCAAAACTGTATCAGACCGGGTGTAGCGTTGGTAAATCTTCCATTGCACAGAATGATTTTTTAGCACGTGCAATAAATGACAGTCGAAGATACAAACAGTGCTGCTATACATTTGCTTGGTATAACCGCATTTATAGTTTTCTACAAATGCAATAAATCAAATGCCTCCATCACTCAACCAACGCTTACGGTAACATTACCTAGGTCCTTATTGATATTACAAGATTAACGTACCTGCAGTAAAACCAAGCACGTCCGATAAACATCCTCAGATTTATTTCGCTTCAAGAAGAAATGGGAATTACACTTCATGTGAACATCGTCCTATCCTTATTAGATGTTAAGCTGCGGTAAATTACAGTCCTTGTATGAAGCGTCCATTGTTTTTCAACCCACTTTTAACTTCCAACAAAATTACGTCTCACTGCAGCGATCGCCATCTAGTGGACAAGCGACTACTTCTTCGCCAATACTGAAAATGCAGCCATGATGATGATGATGATGAATATTTATTTTGGCTTTCTTTTAATCCTACTGAATTTGTAATTATGTATCGGCCGTTCTAATACTGATAGTATGTGGGTGCCTGTGTGTGTGCATGTGTATATGTGTGCACCGCCATTTCTACGAAACTTGGCATACCCCCGGAGAATGCCAGGTCAATCATACACATAAAATTTGGTGCAGTTCTGAACATCTGAACTGAAGATAGGGGCAATTAAAGCAGAATAATATTGCATTTTCATTTTTTACCGGGGCGTGGGGTTGCAAATCACAAATGAGTGATTATGAGCCAGGTTGATGTGGGCCCTTGAGACCAACATACCATAAAAGATTCTTCATCCTCAGTGCCACGGTTCAGGTAGTTATTTAGGAAAAACTGTTTTTTTTTTTGCGGTTCGGGGGCCCCAGTCCGGGGGGGCTGGTGGTGGTCCCCGGGGACGAACTGAAATTTTTCCGTTAAAAGTCAGATTTTTTTTTTTTTTTTTTTTCTTTTTCGCATGCCCAAATTTCCGTCAATGATTCCGGGACACTGAAAGACCGGGGTACCGCGAAACTTGGTGGGCATGTAAACCCACATGGATAGCATGGAACCATCGTTTTTCGTTTTTGATCTGTAGCCCCAGCTGGACTGGACCCCGAAAGGAGGGTAGGGCGAACACAGTTTTCTGTGAATATCTCGAAAACCGTAGGGTTTTAGGAGGACCATTTTTTTTTTTTTTTTTTTTTGTATGTTGATCTCAAGGGGCCATGTCAACCCATTCCATAACCACTCATTTCATGTATAAGCCACCTAGTTAAACACAAAAAAAGTAAAAATGAGGTGTTGTAATTGAAGGTATCTGTGACCTAACATAGTCAAAACTGCACGAAATTGGAAGTGTAGGATCATTATGACACCCTCTGTATGCACGCCAAGTTTTGTGGAATTCCGTTCATGGGGGCCACACAATAAATTAATTTATGTTACTATACACCAACTGGCATGTAGGTGGCCGGAGACAGTTTTCTGTGAATATCTCGAGAACCGTGGGGCCTAGGAGGTCCACCTTTTTTATGTATGTTGGTCTTAAGGGGGCATGTCAACCCATCCCATTACCACTTATTTCATGTATGGCGCCACCTAGTTAAAAATTAAAAGCAAAAATTAGGTGTTTTCATCACAATATCTCTGGCTGACAAGGTCAAAACTGCGCGAAATTAAAAGTGTAGGATCATTATGACACCCTCGAATGCATGCCAAGTTTTGTGTACTTTTCGTTCATGGGGGCCTTACAATAAAATAATTTATGTGTACATTTAGTGGCGTACACTAACAAGGATTCCGGGACACTGAAAGACCGGGGTACACAAAACTTGGTGGGCATGTACCCCCACATGGATAGCATGGAACCGTCATTCTTCGTTTTGATCTGTAGCCCCAGCTGGACTGGACCCCGAAAGGAGGGTAGGGCAGACACAGTTCTCTGTGAATATCTTGAGAACTGTAGGGCCTAGGATGACCATTTTTTTCCGTATGTTTGCCTCAGGGGTCATGTTAACCCATTCCATGTGCACACATGTGCATAAACAGATACACACGCGCACACACATACATTTACAGTAATCATCATTATGACACATACTCACACAGTAGACATATATGCGCATGCATGCACATGCACAAACACACATCACGAGCAAACACACAAGCACATACACACACACACACACCCACACACATAAACATAAATTTGTACACGCACACATTTCAAGAATTTTTCCCGTCATCTACTCCCTGAATTTTTGGTCATTGATACCCGGGACACCGAACCACCGGGGTACATGAAATTTGGTGGGTATGTAGCCCCACTAGACTTTTACGGAAAAATTTCATTTCGTCCCCGGGGACCACCACCCCCCCCCGTGCTGGGCCCCCTGAACCGCAAAAAAAAAACGTTTTTCCTAAATAACTACCTGAACCATGGCACTGAGGATGAAGAATCTTTTATGGTATGTTGGTCTCAAGGGCCCACATCAACCTGGCTCATAATCACTCATTTGTGATTTGCACCCCCACCCCCCGGGAAAAAATGAAAATGCAATATTATTCTGCTTTAATCGCCCCTATCTTCAGTTAAGATGTTCAGAACTGCACCAAATTTTATGTGTATGATTGACCTGGCATTCTCGGGGGTATGCCAAGTTTAAAGTAGAATTTCATCCATGGGGGGTCTAAAAAAATTAGGTTATGTGTACATTTAGTGACTGTACACTCATTGGCCTGTAAATGGCGGTGCACACATATACACATGCACACACACAGGCACCCACATACTATCGGTATTAGAACGGCCGATACATAATTACAAATTCAGTAGGATTAAAAGAAAGCCAAAATAAATATTCATCATCATCATCATCATGGCTGCATTTTCAGTATTGGCGAGAAGTAGTCGTTTGTCCACTAGATGGCGCATCGTTGCAGTGAGACGTAATTTTGTTGGAAGTTAAAAGTGGGTTGGAAAAACAATGGGCGCTTCATACAAGGACTGTAATTTACATAGCGAACATCTAATAAGGATAGGGCGATGTTCACATGAAGTGTAATTCCCATTTCTTCTTGAAGCCGAAATAAATCTGAGGATGTTTATCGGACATGCTTGGTTTTTACTGCAGGTACGTTAATCTTGTAATATCAATAAGGACCTAGGTAATGTTACCGTTAGCGTTGGTTGAGTGATGGAGGCATTTGATTTATTGCATTTGTAGAAAACTATAAATGCGGTTATACCAAGCAAATGTATAGCAGCACTGTTTGTATCTTTCGACTGTCATTTATTGCACGTGCTACAAAATCATTCTGTGCAATGGAAGATTTACCAAGCGTTACACCCGGTCTGATACAGTTTTGCCTATACATCGTGAGACTGAGGCGCCTGTTTATTTTTGTTTTAAGTGCGTGCAGGGTGTGAGAGGGGAATCGATGTGCTTTGATTACAGCTTGGTAGTTGTAGTCTGTGAAATTAAAAAGCACGTGTGTGTGAAGTATCCAAACAATGACACCTTCATTTCATTATGGCTGCTTTAGCAAAACACCTTAAGCTACTGTGTAGTGGGTCCCATTTAGAAGTGGCTACTTCATTGGGCTTTCCTTGACTCATGGAGCTGCGTGAATGTTATTACAACTTTTTCGCCACGATATGACCGTTTAAGTCCGCTTGATACTGTAAAGCATAAGCCATTGGTTTCAAAGGAGATTTTATTTGTGTAAGCCAGCATAGCCTATTGACAATTTATGTTGTAAATAGGCCTACCTTATAATCCTACCTGTAGCTTAGGAAGCTAACAGCTTTCTATTAGGATCTAGTTTGTTAGTTACCGTTTTGTCATAACTCCCTGATGCATTTTTGCATTTAGAATAGCCAGGCGTGTATATCTCAATCGGAAAATTAAACAATATCGGGTGCCTATGGACTAGGCTGGGTGAACCCAGCCTGATCTGCCCGCTATTTATTTTTTGATTTCTTAAAAGATTGAGCTTGGTCTGATGAAAGCCAGACTAGCCATGGACCTCAGTTAAACAATGCAAGGGAACATGAATCAGCCTATATTTGCACTAACAATAACGGACTCTTCAACTTTGGCCCGTTAAAATGTGTATGAACAGTCTAGCGACGCATTTCATCAAGGCCCATTTGGACATGTCAGTTATTTGCACCACTGCTTAGATGTAAAACAGCATTTTGTTTCAGACTAGGCTACGGTTACTTAATTTGTGCATTAACAATAACGTTTCAGACTACTGTTACTTAATTTGTGCATTGACAATAAAGTATTACATGAACTAAAGATGACTAAAATCTTATGTAGAAGAAGAAACATTCACAAAAAATCCATCCATCCAAAAATGACCTTTGTTTTTGATAGCTGTTGAAAACGGCATGGAACTGACAGAGATGTTTTTGTTTAAAAATAAATAAAAAATAAATAAATAACATTATGCTGATACCTTTTGCTTTTCCCAAATACAATGTAGCCTACAGGTGTAAGTGACCTTTCATCAATCCAGTTGCAATGGATGAACTGTGATGAACTGCCCTACTTGTGATTGTTTAGAGATTTTAAAGGTTTTATAACAATGCTACATCTTCTTTGGCTATTCTACAATCTATTCACCTTTTCAGCACCAGTAGGCTACTTTCTGTGCAGCCGCACACACACACTCAGGCATGCCAAACAAGCATACACAGAAGTTTCAAGAGTGGGGGATGGAGTAAAATATGGAGACAAATTGAAGTGTGATTTATTTTCGCGGAACGGATGTACAGGACTGAGCGGCGGTCATATTTTGTACCGCTATGCGGTACATCTAGTTAAAAAGTGAAATCAGTCTAAGAAGAACTAACTTCAACAGAAATATATAAAGGCATAATTCTCAGACAGTGACCATGTAATATTTCTTACACTGCTAAATGACTAACCCTGAAGATGTACATGGATAGCAGGGAACCAGACAAATCTTAGAGCTCATTGCATTTGTTCTGGCAGATCTGTCTGGACATGACAATATTGAATTATGCATATAGACCAATGGATGTTACTGATTGTCAACTGATAAAATGTGAGGCAATACATATATGACAAATAAAATAATGATAAATTCATTAACATGATAAATCGTAAAGTAGTACCAAAAAACACAGTAATGAAAACTAACCATCATCCACTTCCTTACACTGTCCATAATATCCATTGGGTGACTTGGACAGATACATTGTGTGTCACCTGCACAGCCACAACATTTCTTTATGAAGACTTAACAACATACAACCTGATCCTTGCTCTGGAATAAGCAGAAATAAGAAAGTTAGGCTCGACACATGTAAGAAAAGGATGGACAGAGGGACTGACCAAAATCACAATGTTCCGCTCCAGACCTGTGAACCTGCGGACAGTATCCAGAACCATCTTATTCGGATTGATCTCCTGCACACTGCTGAAAAGAATGGGGAATTTTGTCTTCAGTTTGAACTCCTCTGCAGCCAGCTGCTCCTGTGTTGAAAAGAGCACAGCGACGTGTCCAGCAGTGTGGCCCTGAGAGTGGAGATGCTGTAGGATCTGGAGCACAAGATCCACCTCCTTTCCAGGTGCCGCTTTTCTGATGATACAGGAGCCTTGGAATGAGTGGCTCAGTTCCATCTGCTTGTCTATAGCTGCTAAATGTTGTGTTACCTCAGATTGTGGGCCCTCAATTATCTTATGCATTAGACACTGCATAGCTTCCAGGACTTTTGCAGAATTACGAACAACTTTGTGCAAGACAACCATGTTTTGGTCAGAAAGCGGTGGAAGGCCATCTGGAAAATTATGGCATTTCTGGTGGTAGTCCAGAAACACCCAGAACATCCCATCCGCTCCTCTCAGATTCAGTGCCTTCTCATACCAGTTGCTTTCCCCATTTTCCACACGAAAGTTCTGGGCTTCGTCCACAATGATGTGTTTTACCGCCGAGAAATCTGTGCATTCAGCTAAAAACTTTACTCTTGTCTCACACTGGCAGAGGTTTTGTTTTCTGGAAAGAAACCACACATGTTATGAGTAATTGACTCAATTATATTGTATCTAATTGTATTATAATTATATTGTATCAGGTATGCAATAAACACCCGTATGTTCCATTTTCCATTCAACTATCCATTTTAGAATATCAATTATAATATTTGAGCAGTGATTAGCATATCCAAGCTTTTAATAACAAGCCTGTATACTATTTCTGAACATACCTCATGAAGTCTCTCAATCCAACATTTTCACAAAGGTAAAGGATATTTTTTTCCTCGCAGCAAAAAAAGTTCTTGATCCTTCTTATGAGCGCCATGGCAATCAATGTCTTCCCAGATCCAGGCACACCATGAATGAAGAGATTCTTGATTCCACCATAGGTCTGAAGAATTTTAAACTGTTCTTCTGTTAGCAAATTAAGGAACTCACAGCCAATTTCATCACTTAATAGGGAGGTGAAATTCGTCACTACAATCACCAAGGAGCGGAGAAGGGCTTTCACATCTTTTTCCTGGTTGAGTCTATAACTATTGGGGTATAGTGAGGGGTGGTTCAGCACTGTCCAGTTCTGGCTGTACACTAGTTGGGGGATTACACAAAGTTTGCCTGTATAGCCTCCCACGTTCACCAGCTTCTGCTTCAGATGGAATGCTGTATTTGTTGCATATTTCCACAAATCAGGACCATCCGTTTCAACCACACAGCAGAGAGTGGGATAACTGCCTGTGCTGATGATCAGAGCCTCACAAATTACATCATTATTCTTGGAGAGATCTATATCAACTGCCCAACTTTGGGAGCAAATGCAAATTCCCGGACTCTTTGCTGAGTTGGCATTGAGGATGGCATCAGTGAGCGCCTTGTTTTTAAAGGCATCTGGCACCACCTCGATATTATTCTCTGGAACTAGAATAAAGAACAACACACTCAATATGCACATAAGGGCTGCTCCACAACATACAGTATATTCTATTCATCCTGAGAGTACTGGAATCAGAACTTATTATTATTTTTACATTCATAAATAGTTTATATTTAAAGCAATATAAAAAGTATTCCACAATATCTTAAAAGTGTTACAACAATGTTAAAGCAATGATTTACTTCAGGTTTATGTACACATAGTATTAAAAGAACAAGTAAAAGTATTATGATAGCACTTGTCATCATTTCTACAGATTTCTACTGATACTACTGACTTGCCTTGTTACTGAATGAATGTTAATGGTATGTAACTGTGAATACACATTAAAACACACGTTTTATGTTAAACAAACAAAATAAGCATGTGCTGACCAGGAAAAAGTTTCTCCTGTACGTGTGTCAACGACTCGATGCTGTACACTGGTTTACACTGAGGTGGGGCATCTCGTAGACTCAGCACATTCTGAAAGCGTTCACACAGGTCCTCATCTGAATAAAAAAACACACAAAAAACAGGCTTACCCTTTCTTTTCATTTCAACAAGATTGCAAATGTATGACAGATGTAAGATTTTACAGTTTACCCTCTTTAAGAACATCATATGCTACAAGGTGATCTTATCAATATCACTCAAAGGTCCATGCTATGGCCTCAGGTGTGAGAACACTAACATTTGGAGAAACGGTATGGAGGAAGGCATCTGATAACCATCCCAGTCAAGGTGTTATCTACTCATTAACATTTAGAGTGTAGGAGGGACTTTTGACACAGAATATATGCCAAGAGTTTGAGATACTCAAAAGTTAGTTAGTTTTTACTCTTCAAGACTCATCAAGGGTCACTCTACAAGATTGGTGCCCAGAAGTACGTCACATGTACTTCTGTGATTGCTTTTTATTGGAATAAAGATTGAAGCTGCATTAACTGAAGAAACATCCTTTTTTCCTATAAACACATCGTGTTTTTCCTTGCACAGATAACACATTTATGTCAATTAATGTAAAAATATGTTAAAGAAAGCTACCTGGGTCTGAGAGCTGCATTTTCTTCATCCACACAGGAGCTCTCAGTCTACAAACAGTGCCTCCCTCAATGTGCCATGAGTTTGGATCTTTCTCAAAGACAGCACAGCAAAATACTGGAATCTTGATGGCCACCACATATGCATCAGCTTCTGAGGATTTCGGAGTGATGACTTTGATAAGTCTACACTCTGGAGACCAGCTCGTATTCTTCTTCTTGCAGTCAGAGGTATGAATTGCCTCTGACTTCCTGCACACATCTTCAACCATACTTTGCAATGCCTCTGCATTAAGCCCCCTACCACACCCAATGACTTCTTGACTTTTGTCATGTATACCAATAAACATGAAACCACCATCTGTATTCCCAAAAGCCGATATATTTTTAGGAACGACTTCCTTAAGCCTCTTGGAGAGATTGTCACTGCTGCTAAATAGTTTTAATTCTACATGCACACTCTCCCCAAATTCTAAACATCGTTTTTTTTCCACCCAGTCCATCATATAGAATTTCTCAGCTTGTTGTCTTATTACGTCATTGCCAGGCAATGGTACTGCATGTCGCTTTGCAGGAGGATACACCTCATACTGATTTTGATTCCTTTCAGCCCTGTCCTTTCTCTTCCTCAAGAACTCAAACATATCTTTGGGACTAACACGCTCATCGTTTGAACCCGCTCTTTCCCATAAACCAGTATTAATGCTCCAAAGTCTTGATTTATGGTAACCAGGATGTCCTGACGTAACATAGATATGAACTTTGTCACCTTGAGGGATACATTCAATCATATCTTCAAAAGGGGAACCCACTAAGTCTAGCAGATGCTGTTCAATATCTAATCCCCTTCCCTCTCTTCTGTAGTTGTATGAGTTGGCAATATCCAAAGTGAAAACTCCTCATCCAGAGTTCAGAAGAGCACAAATCCCATACAAAATGCATTCTCTTTCTCTGTCCCTTTTCTTCTTATCCATCTGATTTCTAGCACTCTCCCCTAATGTCACCTTAGCAGACCACTTGATCTCAATATCAGGAAAGTCCTGAGATTCCGTTACAGTCAGACCATGTGAAGCCATCCTGTGAGAGAAAACGTTGAAAAGTAGACTCCATTAAAATAAGATAACGAGTTGTCCATCTTTCTCGGTCACATCTCTGATTTTGTTTATGCATTAATGCTGGCAGTCACAATGCTAAAAGGTCTACACATCATAGGCTAACGTAACTCAAGATGTAAAACATCTTTAGGCTATTTAACTGACGTAGCTGCTATATCGATCAAGGCTGCAATGTTAAGAAAATTTGCTGACGAGCTGCCTAGGCTTTGAAGAAAATGGCGCACCAAATTTTAAATATCGACGCCACATTTCGACTGACAGTAACATTAAGGTTAATAATTCTCTTGAATTCATCTACTGAGCAAATTAGATCACAGCTTTTAAAGTAGACAACTAGAAATAGCCTCCTTAACAAAGGAGAAAACGATGCAGATGATATAGGCTAACGTTAGTGTGCAAAAGATTCAGATAACCAACTTTATCAAACTTGGTAGCTTATCTACTTACTTGACAGGGATGACAATCCCACAGTAGGCGTCTTTTATTTTTGATACACGACAAAATGTCACTGTCTGTCTTAATTTATCGTAGAGATCAAACGAACATGTGGTCAGAGGGTGGCGGTCGTGCCGTCGGGTGGTCAGTAAGGAACTTTGAAGTTTGGTGAATATTCAACAAGACCCTGCCTACTTATTAACAACGCTTTGCTCTGCTTCCGCCCTTCCAGTGCTGGAGATTCACATTTTCACAAGCCTACAGTGGCGACAGAATATGAAGCAAGATCTTGCCGAAAACACGCGGAAATCACCAGTTCATGTATAATGCATGTCTGCTTAAGCATCCACATAAAATGTTGTGCAAACAGGAGTGTCAAAGTAAATCAGCGAAGGTTTTGTTGGGTTTCGAACATGAGTCTCACTGAGGCAAAATGTTCCAAGCAGCAAGCACTATCACCAATACACCACAGAGAACAATGCTTGTCATTATTCTAGTAGACTAGTCTAGTCTTACTAGTTATCCTGATGTCCATGTTAACTGGTGATAGCCTATGACATGAGCAAACACAGCGAATGCATGCCTTGAATAATGCAGATGAATTTTGCCTCAGTAATTTTGCATCACAAACAGTAACAAACTGGCATGACCTCATCAGACGTTGTTCGTTTTTTGTGTAGAAACACACATCGTGCGCAAAAATTATGAAGATCACTTGTGGGCCTCGAACTGCTCACTAAAATAGCAAGCTAGCAGTAATAGGCCACCCTGTTAACCAATTGCACCACTGGTCATTTTGTATTTCTACGTTAGCATGGTGTTCCAATTAAATGAATGTGTAGGCCTATGTTGTCTTATTGTGACAGCTTATTTGTCAATCGATCAAGATATTCATTATAGCAAACATCTAGGCTACGTGAATGTTTTGCAACAGGCTGCTGAGCAGTAATAGGCTGCAGTAATAGGCTAAAATATTTACTAATTTAGGCTACGTGGGAATCTGAAACGGCAACATCTGTCATCAAACTCTCTAGCTACATTGAAGTTGTCTAATCCATAAATATGCTACCATGATAACCATTTTGTCTTTGAACCATTTTAACTCGGAGAAAATAAGTTTCATATGTTCACTTCAAATCACTAGACTACTACACTAGACTACACTACACTAGACACTGCATAACTTCACCGAGACTAAGATAACACTAAGTTATGATAATTTTTGTACATGACTGTCATATTATCAATTAGTGTTAGTGGGGACATGCCAGTTTGTTGTAGCCTACATCAGTTAGGTTTTGGTATGTGAGGCAAAGATTAACCTACTTTGTTGTTTTGAGGCTTGCATATGCCCATGTTAAATTGTGATAGCACCAGTAAACATGGGCATATATTTCTCACATATGTTAACCTGTGTTAACTTTGACTAAAAGTTAAATATACATAGAAATCTGGCATCAATTTCAGCGGCTCGTAGTGGTATAGACAATGTAGAAGCTTATCTGATGAACTTTCTTGTCCATGCATGGTTCGAATCCCAGCTAGATCGCTAGTTTTATTTCCCCCCATTCATTCAGTATGTGTCATATTTGTGTGGATAATGCTTAAACAGACATGTATTAGACATACACTGGTGATCTTTTCAGTGATATCCGTTATATTGTCTCACTTGCAAACACTTCGTGAAAATGTGAACCTGCACTAGGCTGAGGCAGAGCAGAACGCTCTGAAGAAGTAGGCAGGGTCTTGTTGAATATTCACTAATTTTATGCACATATAACCAGTTAATCTGCTCACCATCTAAACTGGAACACCGGATTATTATTATTATTATTATTTATTTAAAGAGGAATGCCTCTTGAGATGTGGCATCTCATTTTCAAGAGGGTCCTCGATAGGACTGGACAAAGACAAAGGTACAAGGACAAGATACTACAGTACAGTACAATACAACATACACATTCACTCACATACAGCCCCCTTCCCCCACCCCCAACAGCTCCCATTCCCTAAAAATACATACATATACACATATATACAACAAGCATACATCTTCATATCCACATATATACATACAGAGACACATATATGCATGCGCACAGTACATACACATATACGAAAATATACACAAAATACGAAAATATGCTCACATATCTATAACAGAGCATATTGACAGATCAAAGACACACAAAAAAGCATTAATGAAAACAATTACAACGGTTATTTGCTTTCAGATATGTGAACAAAGATGTCTTGAAGCGACAAGATGTAATTGATCTTAAGGCCCCAGGCAGGCTATTCCAGTCAAAGGGAGCCTTGTATTTAAATGAACGCCTGCCGCTTTCTTTGGAGATATGTGGTACTGTAAATGATAGATATTCGGTGTGCCTCAAACTATAGTTTGTTTGGTAAGGTATTAAATGTTGTTGCAGGTAGAGTGGATAACTAAGATGTATGCACTTAAAAATAAGCTGGAACCAATGAAACTGTCTCCTGGCATTGGGTGACAGAATATTCAATGAATAATACAGGATACAGTGATGCGTCCTGTATGAGCATTTCAATACAAATCTGCAAATACTATTAAAGACAACAGTCAAAGGCTTAAGACAAGTCTCAGTGGAGTTCTGATATACTACATCAGCATAGTCTATAATTGGAAATAATAATTGCTTCACAATTCTCAACCTGATCTGCTGTGTAAAACAATTATTGAAACGATACAGCATCCTTATATTACAATTCAGCTTTCTTATAGTATGATTGATGTGGGTTTTATAGGAGAGTTGAGAATCAAGCCAAAAGCCCAAGTATTTAAATTCATCAACTCTACCAAGAGCGGTGCCATCTAAAAAGTTAATTGACAAATTTGTTTGTTTAACAGTAGATCTTGTTGGGAAAAGCATACAGTATGATTTCTTTTTATTCAACAGGAGGTCATTACATTGGAACCATTTTTAAATAATATCAAAGTCTGTCTGAAGAGTGTTCTGTATCTTAGAAATATTAAAGTTGGAATTATAGATCACTGTGTCATCAGCATATAAGTGAACAGAACAGTCTGAGCAAGCTTGTGGAAGGTCATTGATAAAGACTGAAAATAGGAGAGGCCCTAACGAGGATCCTTGAGGGACACCCTTTTCCATAATGGCAAAGGAGGATAGACTACCCTGAAAAAGGACACACTGTTGCCGGAAATGTAAATAAGAGTTAAACCAAAGAAGAGCTTGTTTAGAGAGCCCAATAGCATGAAGTTTGTCTAAAAGCATGTAGTGATTAACAAGATCAAAAGCTTTGGTTAAGTCTATAAAAATCGCTCCAGTAGACATATTATCATCGAGGGATGATGATACATCATTGGTGAACTTCAATAAGGCAGTTGTGGTGGAAGATTTAGGTCTGAAACCTGATTGATGTTGAGACAAAATAGAAGACGCATTAATATAATTATATAATTGATTAAATATTAGCTTTTCGAAAACTTTTGCCACGCTACTAATAATGGAAATGGGTCTATAATTGTTAAGGTCAAATGGATCACCTCCTTTATGGATTGGGGTTACCCTGGCACATTTCCATCTTAATGGGACCTCACCAGTGGTTAAAGATTGGTTAAATAAATCAGATAGTGGATATGACAATATATTTTCCAGACCATCTAAGTCTCTACCACTGCCTGTCTTTAGTTCAGATTTAGCTCTCTGTACATCGACGGGACTAATAATTGAAAAAGAAAAAGAGGTAGGCCTATCACAAGAGTATTGAGCCATATTTAAGATGTTGTTGGAATTAGGAGACTGGGTTTTGCAGATGGAAGCAAAATGCTGATTAAAAGCATTAGCTATTGCAAGTGGATCAGAAAGAGTATCATTTTTTAATCTTATTTTAGCTGGAGCACTTGGATTAGATTTGTTAAATAACTCATTAAGATTTCTCCAAAATTTCTTGGGATTATTATAGTTATTTGATAGAGAACTTTTAAAATACTCAGATTTAGCATTCCTTGTTTTTGTAGTACATATGTTCCTTAAATGTTTATATGTTTCCCAATCTACAAGGTCCTTAGTTGAACGATATTTGCCCCATGCCTTATCCCTTTGTTTAAATAGTGTAAGTAGTTCACCACCAATCCAGGGTAGATGTCTTCCTTTTACCCTTACTGACCTCCATGGAGCATGCTTATCAATAACTTGGAGAACCTCGGTGTGAAAATAATTCCAAGCATCCTCAACAGCGGGAATTAAGTTAAGCCTATCCCATTTAATATTCAATAGGTCTTGAATGAAATGCTCATCATTAAAGTTTTTCAGTTGTCTTACTTTAATAATTTTAGGTGGTAATCTTGGTAGTCTCATTTTCCATATGCAAGACACAACAGAGTGGTCACTAAAACAGTCAGGAAGTACTCCAGATTCAATTATCCTATCAGGGTGGGTGACCAAGATCCAGTCTAATAGGGTTTTGGATCTATTATCAACGCGAGTAGGTTCTTTGACTAACTGAGTTAAGTTAAGGCTCTCAAGAAAATGTCTTTCATGAAGAGACGAACGGTCTAGCCAATTGCGATTAAAGTCACCAAGGATGATCATCTCTTTTGAACAGTTTAAGGAGCTAATGGTATTGGCAATACATTTTATAGACTCAGAGGGGGAGCTTGGTGGTCTGTAAATATTACCTATAGTCAAATGTTTGTTTTCATGGAGACATAATTGTATAAAAAGACATTCAAAGGACTCAGGAATTTCATTAGGTTTGACAACCTCTGAGGATAAGTGTGATAAGACATAGGTGGCTACACCACCACCTTGCGCACCCCTATCAGATCTATACAGTGTATATTTATCGAGCTTCATTTCATCGTCTGAGATATTACTATTAAGCCAGGTCTCAGACAAAGTAATAACATCTGGCTTGTTGTAGACCAGCCAGGCTCTTAGAAGGTCTATTTTATTTGTAAGACTCCTAATATTTAAATGAATTACATGTAAACCTTTGTAGCCAACCATGTAAACCTCTAGAATGAAGAACAGCAGACGGCTGCTCTACAACATTCTATTTTATTCCAAAACGTTTTTGGTATCTTGTGTGCGCTTTCTTTCCCAAATGTATTTCGAGCTTGATGAAATCAATGTTTAATCTAATTGTTTTAGGTGGATCTACTGTGCTCACTGTCTAATATGGCTGTACATGTCAGTGATGATAGCACTGACACACCCAACAAGAGAAAACTACCTAAAAAGCCAGTTGCACATTGTTAGCCTACACACTATTGTGACCAAACTTGTTCAAACCGGAAATCATAGCAAAACGGAGCAAACCATTTTGATTTGAACATTCCCCTGTTGTTGGCATGTCAAATTGTCAACTGCCCACTCCCCCAAACTTGACAACAGCTGTTTTGTTGAGTGACCACAAATTGCAGGGATTCCTCTAAGAATAATAGTTACAATCCTAACCAGCGTTTTATCAATCATATTACCAACCATGGCCTGTTTGGGCCTATACTTTATTTTGTAGCATGTAAACACAATAAACTTTCTCTCTCAGGTCTTAAACTGATTTATTGTGTAGTAGATTTGGGTAGTATACAGTACATGGCAACTGACCATACTGTCATGTCAACCAAACATTTCAAAGATGTTTTCAAATTGAGCTTGGCATCTAAGTATAAGTAAGTATAAGTATATATATACTCTTTTGATCCCGTGAGGGAAATTTGGTCTCTGCATTTATCCCAATCCGTGAATTAGTGAAACACACTGCACACAGTGAACACACAGTGAGATGAAGCACACACTAATCCTGGTGCAGTGAGCTGCCTGCAAGAACAGCGGCGCTCGGGGAGCAGTGAGGGGTTAGGCGCCTTGCTCAAGGGCACTTCAGCCGTGCCTACTGGTCAGGGTTCGAACCGACAACCCTCCGGTTACAAGTCTGAAGCACTAACCAGTAGGCCACGGCTAACGGTTAATGTTGCCTCCATGATATGCTTCCTCTGACGGTGGAAGACCTATGGAGAATTCATAAAGATGAGAAAGCAGGACATTGTTTTTCAGTCCAGTAATCGCATTCAATGGTGCCAAAAGTTAAGTCCTTGCTGGGCTCGCAAAGATGACATTCTGTTGGCAAAAGAACATATTTAATTGGAGGTATCAAATGCTGATCACAGAGCCTTGGAGTCTTGTCTGCTTTTTCCCCTCCTTCAGACTCCAAATAAATAAAATGAATCATAAATAAATAAAATCCAGGGTCATCAGGGAGGAAGTCTTCTTTGGACAGATCTCTTCCAGGTGGACATGGGCTGTTCTCTCTGCTGTGGTTCACTGACATCATGGCAAAGCAGAACTTCAGTACACCGTATCTGGAAGTATAGAGTGCAGCTCAGCTGTCAATCATAGTGGATGGTAGAGAGACCGGTATAGATGGCAGCTTGTGGAGCATCGGTGGGGTGACGTCAGCCAAACATGTCCTGTGAGGCGTAAGTCATGTACAGGAAGCCATCTTGGTCTCTGTACTGGGAGTACACCTCTCCCATGCTCGCTGTCATGCAGGTCATGTGCTTTTCTGACACTAGCAGGTACAGGGCCTGTGTGGAATCAAGGTCAATCTTACTCCTGGAAAACAGAGAAATGTTGAGTGAGAGAGAGTTAAGACATTATTGCTGGTTTACCTATTTAAAGTATAGCCTAGAAACGAGAGAGTCAAAAAAGATGGATTGTGAGTGAAAATTGGCAAACTTGGTTGATGCAGTGTGAGTTGGTTGCCAATAGAGCAAGAGGACAGCTGTTTGCAAAATGAGGTGCTATAAGTCAGGCCAACAGACCTATCATATTCACAATCTTCAAAAAATCTCTCCATTAGTCTATCACAAACAAACACACACACAGTAACACACACAAACACAAGCAAACAAGTGACAGACACATAGGCTCACCTAAGAAGGCTTATGAACTGACCCATTGTGAGTTCAAATGGCACCAAGAATTTAGATTTGTCGAGCAGAGGAAACTGTTTTTCACGGAAATATCGCTCCACAATTACCTGTGGGGGCGCGAGAACATTGGCGATAAGTCAGTTTTTCACCTTGCCAAAACAGCGGCGGAATACATTGACAAATTAAATAAGCTTTCACCTACCGGAAGTTTGTTGGGAAATTTTGAACGAATAGTACTCACTTCGTCTTTTCTAGTAGCTGCACAGTATAAACGTACATATAATAATCAGACAATTGCTGCAAAAGGGCTTTTTTTGCTTAATGTGGTTTGGCTAAGTTAGTACATACCAAGGCATTTCCTTTGCTTGAAAGGCATCATTTCCATTGATTTCTCGAAGGGAGCCATATGGTGTGTCGGTCTTGGTGTGTTGCAGTGGGCAGTGGTGAGTGGATGGCTGTGGAAGCTGTTGTCCGGGCTGACAGTGGTCCCCTCGGGTGGAAGTTTGTTTCAACTCCACTGAGGAAACCGTGCGTTTTTATACGCCCTAGGGATGGTGGTGTAACAGGCAGGAGGGGAGGGCGGGTTGCATTTCTGTTATGATAACTGCTTACTTGCAAGAAAGACCGCCTCGTTAAATAACGGTACGATTTAATAAGTACGCATCCACACCACCTTCAGTCAGCATGACTGCGTGCGTCTCACACATACAAGTTAACGAAAGAGTACCTCTTCAAACATTGGTGCTAGAGTACATTCACGCTCTCCCAGTGCACTGTTTAATAGCAAGCTATGGAGTAGGCTAATAAATATTGTGTTTGGGGGGCAGGGGCGGGGGTGACCCTCAGAGGTTCGGAGAAATAGGTTCGTTACTGTACTGGAAGAAGGCAATTATTTGGAAATATTCATAGGCTTAGTAAACATGAAGTAGGCTATATGCTATGTGCTCTAAAAAGTTGAATGTGAAGATCACAAATACATTTTTATTAGACTATATTTCGAGCTAATATCTGAAGATTTGTGTCTTAGCAGACAATGAATTTTGTCTTCAAAACAAGCAAACAAAAAAATACCGTGAGACCCTCTAAAACATTAGTGCAAGAGCACAGCCCTGTGGGCGAAATGCAGACTGCGATGCAGAAATCACAGAATCATTTGTTTTACAGTTTTTCTCGGTTGCTTTGGTGCATTTCTGAAATCATCTTGTGCACAAGTGAATTTCGAAACCATTTGTTCCAACTAGGATCCACAACACATAGTGGATGATTCGCAACTTGTTCAAATGTCTCAAAAGTAAATAATTAATTAAACAACATGTCACTACCATTGGAATGGCAATCCTTTTTCATTGTTTACAAACAAGATATAGACCGGGGGGGTACTCCAGAGGGGTATTCCAGAAAGGAGGTTTAACAAACACTGAGATAAAACTTAACCTCTGGGTTGTCTGAACCTGTGGCGACTACCGCCGAGCTGTCGGTTCCAAAACACTGGTTAGCAGTTAGTTCAATCAACCCTGTGTTAGATAACCTAGAGATGTGCGCGTTCACGGCGAACTTATAAACGCATCATCTATTGAGAGTCGAAACCATGAGTGAAACGAAGAGCACCGTATTTTCCAGAGGCGGAGTAGTCGAGGCTTACGAGGAGGAGAGAACTGTAATAACAAAAAAAAGAGCAATACTTACATGTAAGCGCCTGCTTCCGAGACCTTGCTTGGCAGAGAATAGCCTAACTGACCGTGTAAATGCGTACTTTTAGGATAGCCTATTTAATGTCAAAAGCACAATTAAATAATTCACTGGACATCACGTATTGTATTGACTGCTTTGAATGATGCTTTCTTAAACTAGCCTACCTTGTCACAGATTGAGTGGGCCATAGAATTCTTTGAGAATCCCAAATGTAATTTTCTATTTTAACGCGGGTTCTGGAGCTGTGGGCCAAGTTAAACTTTTGCGCTCCATCATCAGAAGGGTGAATGTCGAAAGGCGTGGGTAGCCTACTGGACACATTTCGGGGCAATGTAATACGTGATGCTGACCTGCCAGTTGGTGAAACTACACATTAATGATCCTCGTGGGTTTGTGTCCAGGAAAACGAATGAAGTTGCGCAGGAACTTTAGCGCAAGGCAAACTTTACGCACCGACCGACAGCTTGCCGATATGCTCTGCGTCTCCAACACTACAAAAACTCCCAGTCGGAGAGCTTGTGTAGCCTATTATTATTATTATTTTTTTTATCCCAAATGCCATCAGCATTCTTAACCAAACTTAGTGACAACATGCATACCCGGCTGAGCTGTAGAGCTATATTTAAACTTATTTATTAATTTTCTATAGGCTATGTTTCCCCTTTTTTGTACTGTACTTGTTTTAATTATATCTTCAATGTGTCTGAGATGTTGTTTGTCCATCTGTCTGGTGAGCCAAACACAAATGTCCACTATGGAGTAGGCTAGCTAGCCTACATTAAAGATTTATTTTA
This sequence comes from Alosa alosa, assembly GCF_017589495.1. Lineage (NCBI taxonomy): Eukaryota > Metazoa > Chordata > Actinopteri > Clupeiformes > Clupeidae > Alosa > Alosa alosa. Next base: position 6,379,231 of record NC_063209.1, read on the forward strand.
TTGTATTCTAATCCACCATGTGTAATGTAGGGATGGAGAATGCTTTTCAAGTAGCCTATATTTAGGATTCAGCTGAAAAACTCTAGCGCTCTTGAAAAACTCGTTTGGAAAAGAATGGATAGGCTATCATGTGATGTTGTGGTCTTTTCGCCCTCTCACGGTGAATTGCACAGATGAATATTACATGATTTTGTGCTTCTTTGTCAATCGTCAAAATGAAACGCCATTGTGTGACAAGTGTAAAAATAGCGGCCTAATTGAACATGCACTGAAATAACCGAACATAATTGAACATAACCTGAACAAAACCTACCCCCTACCAGGTTAAGTTCAGAGCCTATGTTATCATAGTTACTTACATAGCCTGATCATATTTGAGCGTTCTGGAACTGAAATCCCAGGTTTACCGTTAACTCTGTGTTAACATACCCAGTTAAGCCAGTAAACCTGCTTTCTGGAATAGGCCTACCCCTCAGAGGGGTTAACCTAATTGGAGTTTGTGCGCGTTCACATAAAAGGGGCGGGTTGCAGCGCAAGTCACCACTTTCAATGATGACGCGATCACCTTATTTTACGGATGAATTATTATGACAAGTTATGAGCAATTAAAACCCACTTTACGACAAAAATCAAATACGTCAGCAGTGAGCAAAGCAAGGCTGTTGGCAACGTATTGCAGATCGGGTAGCCTAAATGCCTAAAAGTAAAGTTTTATTCCCACATGTTCTTCAAATATGTGTTACGGAGGATTAGTAGCTTGCGGAATGTCTGAAATGAGTTGAAATAATTAAATAGCCTATTTTGAGTTCATAGAAAGGCCTACAGATGCAACCCAATTCAGAAGTGGGCATATAGATTACAGTAATATGAATAATTGAATGTTTAAGTAGCCCCCATTAACTGATTTAGTGTATGCCTAATCCTGTGAACATTTCAGATGCAACACCATTATTCAGAATAGTAGGTTTATATAGTTATAGCTTGCATTAATATTTCTTAATTATGAAAACATGTAGGCCTAGCTTATAGCCTTCACTTGGCCTCTGTTTTACAGCTAACAAGAAAAAGGTGTCTTTGAACACTACTGTAGGAGGAAAGGCACCAGCGTGTTTTACAGTAGCAGAAGAGTTGGCCATCGCAAATATGGGAGAAGAGAGTCCCTCAAGATTTGCGCTCCAATGTCGTATGGATCATCCAGGTACGCCGACATGTCTCGGGAGAAATTGTTAGTGGAGGGGTGGTAGCCTACTTATAAAGGGTGTGGTTAACGGAAACCTCGGGTTAACCAAGAACATAACCTGGTCGGAGCAGGTTTGAGATGCAGCGTAAATTGCCATGGCAGCATACCTCGGTTAAAACCTATCCATCTTTCGTAGACGGGTTAATCGGGAAGTTACGCCACACGTGATCAAGTTACTCTCGAAGATACCCAGATAAGCCAGTAACTCTTCGTAGTACAGGCCCCTGGTCATAGCTTTGCAGTCAGTATAATAGCCTAGTTCACTTTACTCTGCATTTTCTTATGCAATCTATGGCAGGTGTCAATATCTATGATTGAAAATGCATATGCTTAAAATAAAATACACAAAATCTAGAAACTAGATCTCCTACTCCATACCCCACTCTTGCAACTTTTGTGCAGGCCTATGCAAATGAGTATGTGTATGTGTGTGTTTGTTTTTGTGTAGGCTATACTGTGTGTGTGTGTGTGTGTATTCGCCTGTGAGTGTGTGTGTGTGTAGGGGTAATAGGGTGTGTGTGTGTGCCTGCTTGGGTGTGTGTATTTGTGTGTGTGCGGGTGTGTTTATGTGTGTGTGTGTGTGTGTGTGTGTGCATGCATGCGGGCATGTATGTACTGTATATGAGTGTGTGTGTTTGTGGGTGTGTGTGTTGACCTGCATGTGTGCATGTGTCTTTATGTGTGTGTGTGTGTGTGTGTGTATGAATGTATGTTTATGCGTGTGTGTGTGTGTGCATGCGTAGAATGTCACTAAATAATTCAATTATATAAAAGTCAATTAGATAAAAGTCACTAAATAATTAAATTTCAATTTATTGTGCTTATATAGCGCCAAAACATTACACATGTATCATGGCGCTTTACAGAATGTAGGCATTCAGAGAAAAAGAAAAGAGGGAGAAAAGAAAAGGAAGAAAGAAAGAAGGAAGGCCCATGGGTAACAGGGGCGAGGAAAAACTCCCTAGAATTGGAGATACATATAGGAAGAAACCTCGAGCAGATCCACGACTCAAGGACCTGACCCATCTGCCAAGGGTCAATACGGACAGTAAGGTCTGTAAACAATGACAAATGCATATGACAGTCAGGTGTGGAGAATAGGACATGGTGTTTAAAGCACCTGAGGTGAAAGTTACAAAAGGTGGGATGATTACGTATCCGGTATGATAAAGCATAATCATGATTTAGTGAGAGAAAGTGCAATAGTCCGGCGTCGGAATTGTCCAGGAAAGAAAGTTGTGAGGGGGCAAGTGGTGGGTCAGCAGACAGGCCAGAATCCGGGCAGAGTTGTCATAGGCAGGTGATGGGGCTGTACGGGGCAGGAATCCAGGTAGGGGGACAGTAATACAGCAGTCAAGGATGGGACTTCAGGTGGGATGGGTAAGAGGAGGGCCAGGCACACGGATGGTTGATGACTGGTGATGATATACCTCACAAGTGAGGTACAGTAAGGGAGAAGAAAGAGAAATGTAGAATGGGTTAGTATTACTTGAAATCAATGTGGTTAATGTCAAGAAGTGATCAGTGGTGCTATATATTGTTACAGCAAATCATAGTGAGAATGGGCAAGAGAGGGAGAGTTGAGAGAAAGAGGGTAGGGAGGAGAGGGAAGGGGGTTGTACGGCGTGGCACATGAGAAGTCCATGACAGCACTATGCTATAGCAGCATAACTAAGGCATGGTGAGGGGTAGTCGACACCAAGCGCAGGTATGGTCAGTGACCACCATCTCCGCCGCCGACTGGGGTGCCAGTCACCACGAGGACTCAGCAGGGTGGTCCATTCCAAAATCCCAGAGATAGGTGAAGTTCCACACCGCACCATACCTAACTATGGGAGGCAGTAAAGAGGTATGTTTTAAGTCTAGACTTAAAAATAGGGAGGGTGTCAGAGCGTTGCAATAATCAATCCTTGAGGTTACAAAAGCATGGATTAATTTTTCAGCGTCTGGTAAGGATAAGGACTTCCTTATCTTTGAAATGTTCCTTAAGTGATAGAATGAAGTTTTGGTAATCTGTTTTATGTGATTACTTAGTGATAGGTCTTGGTAAATTGTAACTCCTACATTTTTAACACTTGTGGATGAGGATAGTCGAAGATCAGTAAATGTAGCCTTTGATGAGGATAGGATATCCCTCATCTTTTTAGGACCTACAACCATGACTTCTGTTTTATCGGAGTTCAAAAGCAGGAAATTATTTGTCATCCATGTCTTTATATCTCTTATACATGTGTCAAGTTTGGCTAACGGAGTTAATTAGGTCAGGTTTTACGGAAAGGTATAGTTGTGTATCGTCTGCATAAGAATGAAATTTAATGCCATGTTTCCTAATTTCAGAGCCTAGGGGAAGCATATAGAGAGAAAATAACAGGGGCCCTAGTACTGAGCCTTGAGGCACCCCATATTTTACCATAGTCTGGATAGACGGTTTTTATTGTGGACTTGTACAAATTGTCTGCGGTTAGAAAGGTATGATCTAAACCAAGCGAGTGCTGAGTCTTTAATGCCTATCAAATGTTCAAGCCTATGAAGTAGTATGTCATGGTTTATGGTGTCGAAGGCAGCACTGAGGTCCAGGAGGACTAAAATTGATATATGTCCATTATCGGCAGCAATGAGGAGGTCATTAAACACTTTAACTAAGGCTGATTCAGTACTGTGGTGAGCTCTGAAACCAGACTGATATAATTCTTCGATTTTATTCATGTGTAAGAAGGCACTAATTTGTTTGTACACTATTTTTTCTAGTATTTTCGACAGAAAAGGGAGATTAGATATAGGCCAGGCTAGTTGGCCAGGCAAGGGTCAAGGGTAGGTTTTTTGAGGGATGGCTTAAAGGAACACGCCACCCAATGTCAGTAGTAATATATGTTCTTACCTTAACTTTCACGAGTTGAGTCATACCTCCCGTGTCGGTACGTGCACTCAAACGCTCTGGTGCGCGGCTGGACTGTGTTAGCATGTTGCTATGCTAGCGGGCTTTGCCGTAACTAGCCGTAGAAGTAATCAAAAACACGTTGATGTGGTACATGAAAATTTAGCTAAAAATGTGGAGAATGCAATGCAATCAAGCATTTTGGACGATATATTGCCACAAGCTGGCAGAATAGGCAACAGGCCGATGTGCGTTTTATTTGGAGACTGTTTTTTGAGACAGAGACTGAGTTTGCTGCTGATATTCTAGGGATAGGCTACAACATAGCCAATGTAACGAATTTTTTTAGCCTTTTAATATATTTGCTGCATGGGATCAGTCTTTCTAGAACAGGCAAGGGCTTTCTAGCCTCACGTCAGCAGCGCTGCATCACCCATATAGCCTACATTAAAACAACCAGCGGATGGTGGGCGGGTGCGGTTTTGAAAATTGGTCAAAAAACTTTGGTGCTGATGGATGATAAGTTTTGCTATACAGTTATGGTTGAAATAATAGCCCATCAGCGCATCTCTAGTGTGTGTGCCTCTCTCTCGCTCAGAGGGGAGGGAGAGGCTGAGGGTCGATCCAGCATGGATTCTAAACTCTGTGGTGGATAGGATCTACAATAGACCTCTCCAGAATAAGTCCCGCCTCCTAACTTCCGTATCCATCCAACTTCCTGGCGTCGATTGTCTATGGGAAATAACATAGCGTTTTGAAAGATCGTACCTGTCAAACTCTGTAGGCGACAAAGTAGAAAAAGCTGCTGGGCAGATTGGCCTACACACTTCTGTCATCTAGTTTCCACAGGATTTTTTGATTTTCGGTGCCGTTTAAGTAGTATAGTCTATAGCCTACTACTTAAACGGCACCGACAATCAAAAAATCCAGTGGAAACTAGATGTCAGAAGTGTGTAGGCCAATCTGCCCACCAGCTTTTTCTACTTCGCTACCTACAGATGTTTTACCGGTATGATATTTCTGACGATGACTCAACTCGTGAAAGTTAAGGTAAGAACATATATTACTACTGACATTGGGTGGCGTGTTCCTTTAACAGTAACATAGGCTTTTTTCAAGTTCCCACACAAACGTGTTAAGTGGCAGACCACATGTCAGTTTAGTCAATTAACATCTCAACAGTGCTAGCAGTACCTACAGGCTTGCTACCGAAAATGAACCAAACTGTGACTTCAAAACTGAAGTACACACCGAACTGTGATTTTCGTGTACCGTTACTAGGTGTGAAGTCTGCCAGTAGCATGAGATAAAAAAGATGACAGCCCCACACCATGATGCATCCACCTCCAAACCTCACTGTTTGGCATTTTTAGGGTGATGTACAGTGCCATTTCTCCTCCAAATATGGTGTATAATATGACATCCAAAAAGTAAAATTTTGCTCTCATCTGACCAGACTACTCTCTCGGTATTTCAGAGGCTTGTCCAAATGTTGTGTAGCAAACTTTAAACAAGCTTCGACATGTTTTACAGTAATGGAGTTGTGCGGGATGAGCGTGCATAGGCCATGTCAGTGGAGTGCATTACCTATCATTTTCTCTATAACAATTCTACCTACTGCCTCCAAGTCTTTCTGGAGCTTTCTCTGAGTGGTCCTTGGCTTTTGGGCTACTCTGTTGACTATCCTTCCGGCTCCCTGGTTATAAAATCTTGTGAGGAGCTTCTGTGCGTAGCTGGTTGATGATGCAGTGATGTTCCTTCCACTTGCGGATAATGACCCTGTGGCTTACTGTTTTGCAACAATAAGGTTGCAAAGGTCTTGGGAGAGCTCTTTGTTTGTACCCATCATGAAAGTTTCTTGTGTGACACCTAATGAAAAACCTTTTTATAGCCATCAATATGTACTAACCCAGATTATACTCATAAAAGAGAAAGAATAGAGTATTAGGTCCAATATTACAATATGTGGTTTAATGTTCTGCATTATGTCCAGTATTCCAATATGTGGTTTAATGTTCTGCATTTCTCATAGGTAACTTTGACACTAACAGTATGCTACTTCATGACCCCGTATGATATCTTTCCCAACCTTGCATAATGTAAGGCGCCAGGGTTGATATCATTTCTTGGATGATATCAACCAACAACTCTCCAGAGTTCTCGCGAGAGCACAATGGAATTGTCTCTGTGAGACACTCTGGCAAAGAGCAATGATGCACATCATTTTACCCCAACATTCCAGGGGAACCAGCTAAACTGATTAAGACAGCACTGCAACGTTGGAGGACAGTACACATTGGTCGTAGTGTTATCCGATTGCGTCGAAGTCCGAAATCATTCAGAGTAAACATGGTCTAGTGTTATCCAATTGAGTGCAGTGAGATTTTTAAATGCATGCTTGTTGCCGCCCCTCAAATTGGGCCATTACATTGTTCTTGGCCAGACCCTTAATCTTTCTAGATTATCAGGGTCTGGATTTTCCAGGCTAGATGACATGCAGAGCAATGTAAAAAACACATCTCAACAAACAAGTGTTTTTCAAAAACTGTTTCGTTATCATCATGTTAAGCTCGTCTCAATGGATATGTTTGTTGCCCAGGTTTAGGAAGGAGCATTGGAAATGGGAGTGAATAGACCTGCAGAGCAAATTCAAATTTGCCAAAGGTTCGTCTGGGTTTATAGGCTACTGATCTATTGTAATTAGCTATACTTGCAATAAGTTAAGTGCTGACCGATTGTTATCTTATTTCTTTTTGAGCACAGCCTTTTGGTTATCATAGGCCATTGTCAACCCACAACATCACTGCCAAAAATTCACTTGTGCATGATATTCCTGTTGATGAATCACCATTCCCTTTGCCTGGAAAACAGCCAGACATCTCTGGGAAGATCTATGAGGGTCTCCCTTTGTTCAAGTGTAGCCTGTAGCCTTAAAGTTCCAAAACTGCCTAAGTGACTGCTAGTCACAAAAAAGCCAGAAACCCTGACCAAAAGGACTATAGGCCCATGCAATAGATAAGAGAGGTATAGCCTATGTAACAATAACAACTAAGCTTATGCATGGGCGGATTATGAACTTTCGGGCCCCCCCACTAATTGTTATATATGTGGGGTTGGGGGTCCTGATTATATATAGCTATACAGGATAATAGTGCACTTCAATTTCATGATGTCAACACGACTCTGATTTCCATGATGTTTGATCCTCTGTTGATCCATAGGGTAGGCCTACATTCTGTATCAATGATTAAAATGAATTCGTTTGCTTGAAAATTTTCATTATTTTAGTGCTGTGCCAAAGCAATTTTCTGCAGGATACAGAACCTGCCCAAAATGTCAAATAAGTCGAGGTCAGTGCGGTCAGCACCGTAGCCTACTCCCATTATAACCAAGGGTGTATGTGTCACTTTGTATCTTCTCTGTAAACGTATGACCAAGCGATGCAGCCAGGGCCGATTGCTTGGACACAGTGTGTATTTTCCAGATACCAGAAGGACTCTGAATTTGTTCAAAACGAGCGTATTCGAAAAGTTCCCTGACCAATCTAATTTGAGTTTAGGCTTCGTTGCTCCACCCTCTCAACACTTTCCCCCTATCTCCCAATGTGCACCCATTATTCGCGTGATTACACAGATTGTTAGCGCACCATTGGTGTCGTCTGTCTGGAATAGCTTTTCTTGTTCTCATAAGTACTAAAATCAATTGGAGACGTGGTGTAAAATGAATCATTTGGATTCTAATACCGTGTGCTGGCAAATGATCTATATGTCTTTGTTGCTTGTGCATCTGCGAAAGTTAGCTCTCAAGGTGTAGCGTTCCTGATCAGAATGACGTTCGTAAATGTGGTATCAAATTAAACAGGCAGGCTACCAGCGAATGTTGCCATTTGCGCTTACTGTTGCATTGGTGGTGCATTTGACAATCGCTCCAGCAATAACGCATCCGGGCTGAGTAGCTTTTGTCTAGGTGGCTGTTTAGCTGGACAGGCTGAAAAGCCAATTTTCATTCACAATGGCCGGGCGTCGTGGCTGTGTGAATTCGCTTTGGTCGGGCAGCGAGCGTGTTCGAATCGGAGAAAGGTTGAAGGCAACCTTAGCAGGAATACTGGAGCTGGAGCTGCTCAGGTGTCGTCACTTGGAGATGGTCGATGCCGCGTTGGACAAAAAAGAAATACTCGATGAAACCGACCAGAATGAGAGAAACACAGAAAGCGCCACCGACGACGATGCAGCAACATCCCACAGGCAACAGGTCAGTAAAGCAGGGAAGGTTACGGACGGGACATGGTCTCACGCCCGAAAATAACTTTAAGGTTTTGACAGAGCAAGACTTCCATGTCAATACAAGCTCAATTTAAAGATCCCCCCTGTTAAGCATCACCTCGCCATGCTCTGCCAAAGATTCCAATTTAACCATTTCCCGCATGTCAAGGTTATGAAAGTCGCCTTGAGGCACATTCAATGCGGTGAATATTAACTGCTGGTCAGTTGCGGTGTGAATTACGATCCCAATTATGGAGCCTTTGAGTGGAACAATAAGTTGGGAAACCATCTGACATGGAATTTACGCCATGTGGATGTTCTGGCCAGTCTCAGACACAGACATTGCAGTTGTTAGTGGTCATCAGAATAGAGGCCCTTTGATGTCACATTATTATTCTTTGAGGGGGCAATCGACTATTACTACAAAACAATAGCATAGTCAGGGTGAGATATAGGCCTAGGTGCAGTTATTTAAAGTTCAAATGAGTTAGACAGCACAGCAGGTGCATCTCCTTAGATGTAAACATCCTGCACTCAGGCATGCATCTCTTGTGGGGTCAAAGTTGAGATATTGTTAGAATAGAGTTGTGGTTTATGCCAAACATTCAATCATCTTAAGAATTCATTAGCTATCTATCTTCATTAAGGTTAAACTGTATGCTGGAAGAGGAGGTGCAATCATTTCTCCCAGTCAATTATTCCCTCATGATCTGGTGAAACACATGAGTCACGTTCACAGACCACTGTTGTTGCCTTTCCACCAACGCATCCCCGATTTGCATAAACAACACATGGACATGCGTCATAGATATCACCTCTCTGCTGCAACCCACTGAGGGAGAGGGAGAAGTGAACTGTGTGGGGGCATGAATCGAACGAAGTTGGTGGTAAACTGTACAGCTGGTGATTATACAGGAATAATGGTGGTGCACCTCACAAAGGCTTTCAGATGGACAATGCACATGAATACATTTTCCACAGCTCTTTGCCATGCATAGTGCTTGGTAATTAGTGCTTGGGATAACAAGCGGCAAGCATATACAGAAACATCTTTTGCTCACATTTGACTGACATTTTTTTTAAATGTTGTGTCTCATGGCTCTGGTGTTTTGTCTTGCTCTTCTATGGATTAGGGAGCAGCATCCCTGTTGATGAGCAGGCTCTCGGATGTCTCCTGAGTCCTCGATACATGCGTGTCATTGAAGGGTTCCAATAATAGAGGAGGTGGATCACACCGCCCATGCCTGCTCATCATCTCTATATTCCCCCTTCATTTTTCATCATTAAAATTATATACTCTCACAGCACATGTGCTGTCTCTCTCCTTGTCTTTGGCAAATTGATTTATACTTGGGATAATGGCCAGAGCTCCATTCAGAAGACTCAGATCAAGTTTCCTGAGCTAGGCTGATGCCAGCTACTTAAGCCCCATTCTCTACTTATACAGTAATGGACATGGCATTGTAACCGTATACTTCAGCAGAATGGATTTGGGCCTGGGGGTTTTGGGTCTTATGGGAGGATTAAGCGAGGCAAGAGGACTTATAGCTTTTGCCATGTGTTGACTGTTTCCTACATGCACACGCATGTTAAAGCTTTTGTGTACGAGTAACAGAAAAGTGTAAATCAGTTTTCTGTCAGCTAAGGAAAGAGTTAAGCACCCCTGCTGAAGCGGGTGTGTGGGCGATGCAAGCGAGAGGCAGCGGAGAGAAGAGGAGCTTGAGTTGTGTGCTGTGCGCTGTGGTGGGGGTGGCAGAAATATCCAAGAATAAGGAGTGGGGGTCTGGATGCCTCCCTCCTGCGGCTCCTCTCACCAGGCAACCCATCCCCCGTCTCTGCCCTCAGTGGCTTACTGGACTTAGTCACCCTCTCACTTTCCTCTCTCCTCAGATCGCTTTTGCCCTCTCAATGCGTTAACCATTCCAGAGTATTTCAGCGCCTTTGTCTAGCACTCGGGTCGATCAGTTTGTGCAATTTTGTGTTTTCTCACACATTCCTGCCCATCTCCATATGGCTTGCAGAGAGAAGGAGAGAGGAATCCTGGGTAAACTGCTAGAGCAAAGCAGAGATAAGCCTGGTCAAAGTCTCTTTTAGCCCCAACCCTTTGACACCCCCCAACACACACACACACACACACACCACCTTCTCCTTCACTGTTCTTTGTTACGTCATCTGTCTCTCTGTTTCACTCCATTCTTTTTTCTGGGCTCCCATCCCCCTTTTTCATTACAGCAGCATGAGTCACCTGCATTGTCTCAGCTTGGTTCTGTCAGGATCCCAGGACTGATTTGGGCTTAGAGGGCTGACAATAGGCCCTGTTGTCCATGGGCTGTCCTTTAAGTTGAAACCCTAGGATTGTTTGCCTGAATACTGAGAATGCCTTTAATTAGTTTACCTCAAAGTGAGTCTTGACAGACATGATAATGTGAGTCTGCAGTATTGGCCTGTAATTTGCAAATAAATGTGAATGTAAAAAAGCCTGGTTGAAAGCTTCTTTGTGCTATGCAGTACCACGTAGGACACAGTTCTGCATTGGATATTGTATCGTAGCAATCCAGTGTTGGGTAAATAAACATTTCACAACTATCAGCACCTACTTGAAAGTCAAGTGTAATTGCTAGCCTGACATGAAAATCAAGCAGTAACACGATTTGTTTTCTTCTCTCTCTCTCTCTCAGACCTCGGCTCTCTCCGAGTCAGTGCTGCCCTGCTTGAGCAATTCAGGAGAGGAAGTAGCCTCGCGATGGTCCACTCTGTCCTGGGATATCCCATCTGAGCTGCTTTCCCCTCTGACCCCAGACACTACCAGCACCACCTTAGTGGATGGAGACTCAAGACCAAGCTCAGGTATCCCAACTTTGATCTACAAAGGTTGTATTCCATCCTTCAACAGAGTTCCATTAATGTCCATCGTCACAACAGTCATCTGCACCTCTGCCACATCAGAGTGAGACAAGTTCTTGAAGTTTTAAAAGTTGGGTGTTGCTGTGGTAAGCACACACTGCTCTTACTGGTAGCCATTAACTTGTCTGATTCATGGTTTGTTTTCAGCGTCCCAATAGAACTAAGCAACCATTAACTTGTGCGTTGCTCAACTTCCCATCATTTACGTACGTGTGCCTGTGTGGGCCCCCCTCAGTAACCTCTGTCTCCATTGTTCTTTACTCCTCCCGGCACTGTTCCTTAAGGTTTCTATTCGGTGAGTGGGAGCTCCTTGTCCGATTCCAGTTACTCAGTGTCCAGTGAGATTGCTCTTGGGGGCTTGGTGAGGGCTGTTGGGAGTACGTGCCGACCACTGTCTGCAGATCACAGCGCCATCCAGTGGAGAGAGGCCTCACAGTCAAATGCCCAGAGTACTGAGGAGACCTTGAGGGAGGAGGACAGGAGACCTGTCTCCACAGGTTGGTGGTGGATGTGATACTTGTAGGATAATAAGCAGCATGTCATTGGCACTCTGTGAAATGTGTTTGTTGTGTCAGTATATTGTTAGTGAGGAATATTTTTTTCTTGGTTATGCATCAAGGTATAGAAACACCAACATCACGCTCCTGCTGAAATGTACAGTACATACCCCATCCTGTTGTTTGTATAATTTATAGTTTACTAAAATACTTATAGCATTTACATGTGTAGCACATTTGAATGAATTGGATTTACCAACACATTAGGCTAACAATAAATGTGCCATGTGCAAACATTTTATGAAACCAGTGATAAATACTTGAGTATACATAAACAAAACTCCAAATCAATCACTGAATGAGTTTCATGGCTATTTCCAGATCTTTTTCAAAACTAGGCTGCAGACATATATTTTATACAAACCTATCCTTTCTTTTATCATGTTTTGTTCCTGTTCTGAACAGGTGACCTGGAGATCCCCGGCCTCGTGCTGCTGTCTGACCTCTGCTCCAAACTGGGTGGGCCTCAGCAGCCTCCTCTCCTCTCAGACTCGTGCAGTTCCTTACATTCCCGAGTACAATTGGACCCTAAATTCTGCTCTGACTTGGTGTCCCGCAAAACAAAGGAGGTGTATCCATACCCCAGCCCCCTACATGCGGTGGCTCTGCAGAGTCCCCTCTTCACCTTCAGTCAGGACCACTCATCACCCCAGCTCTCACCTAATCCAGAGACTGAACATCCAGAAGAGGACACGTCGCCACAGAGGACTCCGCCTTCAGCGCCCCCATCACTGACGCAGCTGGAGCTGTACATCTCAAGGCTGGTCCACCAGTATCATTCTAGGACAAGGCAAGATGCCTTCAAAGCCATCTCAGGTTCAGGCCAAGATACATTCCAGTGTAGAACTGCTATGGACAGTCACGGTTCCGCATCAAATTTGACTGGCGTCACCCCCTGCAAACTCGGGAACTCTTCAAGAGTTCGTTTGAGCAGCATAAGCAAGAAAGCAAGCAGAAACTCGATCAACTTGGGGAACTTACCATCTGTGACGGGGGAGGATTTCAACATAAGCTTCCACCTGAATTTGAATTTGAACTTAAATCCGAACATAAACAAATCTCTAGATACCAAAACCCTGAAGGAAGACATATCTGCATCATGTGGTTACCTTGGCACCAGTATTACTACCCCCTCCGCCTCGCCTTCCTCCTCGACCTTGTCTTTTACGCCCACTCCTACATCAAGAAGCAGGCCACGGATATCCACTTGTCCATCGCAGGTCAATCATCGTGGGTCTCTGGAAGTGACTGGGAAGGTGTTTGGTCCCATGGGCTTTTCACGGTCCCTAGACTGGAGTGGGGCCTCCAGAGAGGAGGCAGAGGGATGTCCTCCTCCTTCCAAAACCCAGGATGGGTCTCCCAAGCTCAGTGAAGACTCTGAGGTGGTGTGTGAAATATCCCGTGTGTCAGGCCTGCCCTGCTCGGTGGTGGTAGGTTTGATGGAGGAAGGTGTGGAGCTGGACACTGAGTGCTTTCGGATTGAGCGGGAGAGAGGGGAGGGGTCAGCCTCACCATCCCAGCCCCATCTGTCCCCGTCTCCACGCTCGCCCTGTCAGATCAACACAATGTCTGACCTCGCAAGGTTGCACTCCGACGGTCAATCACCTAATCGCTGGATCCCGAGTGTTGTGGCTGGAGAAAATGGCTCCCATCAGCGCTGCCTTCAGATCGCCCATTCAGGCTCCCATTCAGGCCTGACGTCTCAGTCTGCCAGCCCTGCCTGCTCTGAACACTCTGGCCCCACCCCGACTCATCATGTGAGGAGAATGTCCCCTGTTCTGCCGGTCCCACCCACTCCTGCATCTTCTGACCCGGCCTCTCCAGGATCCTCGTCTATGTCCTGCCACCCGAGAGTGCACTCCCCTCCTCGTCTGCTCTCCGCCTCTGCCTTCACCCCCGCGCAGCTGTCCGTGTTCCGACGCGATGCTCCATCGCAGTGCTCTCTGCCTCGGTACCGGGCAGGCAACTCGCCACAGGAGGGCAACGCTCTTCGGCCCAGGGGAGGGTCACTGAGGCAGGAGGCAGGGGCTGGGTGGAGATCACAGGACCGAGGTTGGAGGAGAAGTGGAGACGGAGAGAGGCTGTACCAGGGCAAGCACGCGTCCCGGGAGCTGGTCAGGGCCTCAACGGTCAGCAGCTACTCAAGAGACTACAGCACATGCTGGGATGAGGAAGTGCGTGCTCAGACACCAAAAAAGGGTACCAAATTTTGGAAGGGCTTCGATGGACGCTTCTGGGGTAAGGATGGGGACTCTGATTGTGGAGAGAGGGATGCACGAGGCAGCAGGAGGAAAGACTACCAAAAAGAGAGGTCCTGGAGCAAAGAACAGGAAGGAAAGCCGAAGCAGAAGGGAATTCCCTGGGAAGGCCGCAGCTCCAGTCTCCGCTCATCCCGCAGGGCGCTTTTCCGCAGCGAGTCCCAGGGAATCCTCGAACCGTCATCTCAACAACGCAAAGGTCGACTCCGCACCAACTACTGGGCCTCCTCCTTTGAGATTGCACATGAGGGACACACGGATCAAGGACGGAATCTAGCAGGAAGAGAAGACAAACATCTATCGTCCACTGCCAGTCTGTTTCACCTCTCTCGTTCCCAAAGCCTGGAGGGAAGCTCCCAGTCGCTTTCTCCACTTTCTTCACCATCTTATTCTCCATCCCCTCCACCCTCAGCGCCCCTAACGCGGTCCAGGTCCTTCAGGGATCTTGGGAGACGTGTGTTTGGCTCAATGAGGTCACTCAGTTTAAGGGGCCACAAAACAAAAAAGTGATCATTTGATCATTACAGTCAATATAGTCTAGTGTAGGCTTAATTAAAATAGATTTCTTTCTGCTCGTGACTGTGCCTCTGCATGCAATGCTGTGCTGAGTCTTGTTCCTGTGTGGTTTATACTGTATATATATGTTGCCCTACACAAGTTTAAAATTGTGTTGATCACAATCCAGCAATGGTAATGTGTATTTTGACTTGATGTGCTCAGGGCTATTAAAATATGATAAAAGTTGAACCACTGAAAAAAAAATATATTGTAATCCATGTCTTATTATTAAAGTTAAATATTAAATTTATTGGAACAAATTTGGTTTTGTACATTTTTGTATAAGTGCATATTATTGCATGCTGGATATGCAATGTGTTAGATTTTGAATGTTTAGTTATTGCCACTAAAAATACATGTGGACTGTATTTTAAATGGATGTTCAGTTGATGTTGAAGTAAAATTCATACTGGTCACAACAACAGTTCACTTCAAAAATATTTATTGATTTCATTAAAACAAAGTGGAAAAAAATGAGGGTGTGTTACCTATTCAAGTGGTGACAAAAGATCAACCATTTGAAGACAATCACTGCTGAAGACAAACATAACCTAGGAGTAGATAACCAAACTTCTCTCAGTCAGTGCAGGAAGGTTCATTTTGACAGTCCATCTGTAGCAGTTGATGGTTCTCAAACATCTCATCCACCAAACCTCAGTCTCGCCCGATTTACAGGGACATGTTTCGTAGTGTTTGGCAAGCAGTAACAGGCAGCATTGCTCACATCTTTAGCCTTGCCCTTAGGAATCTGAACTTTAATTCAACTTTAGAACATTAGTCCTGTTAGACATGTTTCTGGGTCACTGCCATGTCTCCTTGCCCTTCTTGCTTCTGTTGGCTGAACATGCCTTTGTACAGGGCCTTCTCTTTCTGGTAGTCTTTACTGAGCCTCTCCTCCGCTCTCTGCAGCTGCCTTTTCACATTGGCATCTGAGGAGAGGAAGACAGAAAAGCAAACAAAGAGCAAATTACGATTTATGGTCAATTCAGAGTTAGTGGTTTTCATTCTGTTTTGAAGGGCTACTTTCTCTTCTGACAAACACAGTGCTGCAAAACTGGACTAGAAATCAGTGACCTCAGACAAAAACCTGAAAAATGTTCTGATTTACTGATATCCTACTGTCAATATTTCAACATGGACAACTTTCATCAGGGCTGACAAGCCAATGCAAATTTATTCCATAACTTCCAATCAAATCTCACCATTAGGTTTCCCCCTGCTGGCCTGCATGAGATACTGCCGAGCAGATTGAGCATCTCCTAACTCCAGGGTGGCCACCCCAGCTCTGTAGAGTGCTTTGATGTCACCTGGCCGCAACTCAAGAACATGAAGGCTGTATTCCTGCACCCGTGAATAGTCCACACTTTCCCGCTGTAGCAAACAAGCTTGGAAGGAGAGAACAAGATTCAGTTGTTAATACAGGTGAACGTTTTGCATAATTAAATCCTCATTGGGGCTATATGCAGTCATGCACATGGCAATGATGACAATAGAAAGCCAAATAAATTGAAGCTCAAGTAAGGAAAAACTGAAGTAAGTTTTAAATGCATCCTGTCCTCTGTGACATAAGGTGTTGGAGGCTGAGAGACGGTCAGACCGTCAATTAAAAAACAATACATTCATGGAAATGATGCAAGAAATAAGAACCACCAAGTTGCATGCAGTGCAGCTCCCTGTTGTGAAATACCTGCCAGATTGTTATAGCAGTCGATCTGTGTGTTCCTTAAGAGTTCCTGTTGTTCCGAGTTGAGTACAGGTGCTTTGGGTCCGAAACCTTCGACTGCAGACGTAACCTTAGAGTCAAGGCCACGTAGAACAATCAAGGCACGATGATAACGTCCAATGGCAGATCGAATATTTTTGTCTCGATAGAATGTGTTGCCTTCTGTTTTTAAACGAACTGCCTCTTGGAGTTGACTGTCGACACGCACACGGTCTCTCGGTGAAGCGGAGCAGCTGGCTGTGGCCTGCTCTGCTGCATCTTCCAATTGCTCCTTGTCATCCGCCTGTTTCCAAAACAAAGATTCCTTAACTTCATTAAAGTGAACATTTACGCCTATGAAATTATGGTATTAAAAGGACTTTGTTTTGTAACAGGGTACACATCTTTCTTTACAACTTTTTGATCTGCATTACCATTCACTCTGCACAGTAGGCAAACTTTTTAATGTAGTCGACAATCTGCAGGCAACACATTTGCAGTGTTGCAGTGGTATACCAGTATCACAGCATACCATAGTATGAAAACTGATGGTTATCATACAATGAAGTCGACTTATTTATCACCAGTAAAACAAATGCAACCAATCAGATGCCAAGTGGCTGCAAAGGGAAGAAAACCCCCCTGTTAGCTCATCTTTATGAAAACCATCCTTTTGTGCAGAATCAGATCACAGCATGTCCTGACATTTATATCTTCAACTCATGACTAAATAAAATCTCTGAACATTTAACCATCAATCATAAAAACACAATAATTTTGACTGTGACTACATTGTCTGTCCATTCAGTAACCTCTGACATTCCTAAATGTTTTCATTCACTTAACATAATTAGAAGAGGGTCATTCCACCATTCCGTCAATTCAACCAGGGCCCACGCACTTAGGTCTCAAAAAATTCTGAAAAAATTACCAGGTGTACCTATGTTACCCAGGAGACACACTGTAAAATTACTCTTATGTAAGATCAATACTTTCCAAGATACAGCCAGTTTTACAGGGGGAGGGGGGTGTCGATTTTGTTCGAGCTCTTTTTTTTGGTCAAAGTTCACAAGCCTAGCCTGGCGAGCCAGACCCACATTAAAATGTAGGGTCTGGGCACTCACCGTTCGCAGTGCTCAGTCCGAGGGGCGGGATAATCAGTTGTCTTTCAAATTCCCTCTGCACGCAATAGGACGCAATAGGATATTTGTTTTCAAGTAGCAGGGAATTCAAGCCAAACCGTTGCAACTCTGCCATCATTATGTTCAGCCCACCAAACGACTCTATACACGATTTCAATGCCTGATTAAGTTTCGATTTCTGGAGCTCACAAGTCAACGGAGAGTTGCTAGACTAGCCCTGGCAGCAAATGTAATCGCGTCTAGATTTCTAGGCTATCACAAGCCCACAGCGCAAGAACTAAACCATGTAGGAGGCTCAAATTTTGCATGCTGGTACATAAATCGGAATAGTATGTAGCAAAAACGTCACGTTTGGTCTGGATAATCCTGCATGGTCATAGCTGTCCCTCAAAGTTGATACAAATTTTATTGGAGTTTTTGGCTGGGCTCTGTTTAAGCCTTCAAAACACATATTTGTACTCAACATAGGCTCTTGATTTATTTTCCTTACTGAGATAAGTAGAAACACTCTCACAAAAAACAATGAACAGAAAATAAATTCCTTCAGGGTCTGAACAGCAGACCTTAGAAGTCTAAAAAATAATTTTGGTTCTCATTTTCAGAGCACCTAAACACCTTGTGGGAATATACAAAGATTTTTTTTCTTTATTCTCCATGATCTTTTCTTTTTAAAAACACCAATTTGACTTGTCTTATGCAAATCTTTCTTTTCCACTTTCCACACTGAACATGGGCAAAATGCACCACTGACATCAATAGGTTTTGTATAGAGCTACCACAGGTTACTCTATACAACCACAGGTGGCAGTGTGGTGACTCTATATAAAACATATTGATGTCAATTCAATCCTTCGTCCAGTCTCTGGTTCAGTGATATTAACATGGTAAAACTTTCTTTGCAATTGTCATGGTTTGTTGGTATATGGTAGCCTATGCTAGGATGGTTTCTTCTTGGGTCATTCCACGTCAGTTCAACCAGGGCCCACGCACTTAGGTCTCAAAAAATTCTGAAAAAATTACCAGGTGTAAAAGATTTGCATAAGACAAGTCAAATTGGTGTTTTCAGGGATCATGGAGAATAAGGAAAAACATATTTAAAAAATCTTTGTATATTCCCACAAGGTGTTTGGGTGCTCTGAAAATGATAACCAACATGATTTTTCAGACTTGTGAGGTCTGCTGTTCAGACCCTGAAGGGATTTATTTTCTGTTCATTACTTTTTGTGAGAGTGTTTCTACTTATCTCAGTAAGGAAAATAAATCAAGAGCCTATGTTGAGTACAAATAATAACAACTTTAAGGGACAGCTATGACCATGCAGGATTATCCAGACCAAACGTGACAATTTTGCTACATACTATTCCTATTTATGTACCACCATGCAAAATTTGAGCCTCCTACATGGTTTAGTTCTTGCGCTGTGGGCTTGTTAACTTTGACAAAAAAAAGAGGCTGGACACCCCCCTCCCCCTGTAAAACTGGCTGTATCTTGGAAAGTATTGATCTTACATAAGAGTAATTTTACAGTGTGTCTCCTGGGTAACATAGGTACACCTGGTAATTTTTTCAGAATTTTTTGAGACCTAAGTGCGTGGGCCCTGGTTGAACTGACGTGGAATGACCCAAGAAGAAACCATCCTAGCATAGGCTACCATATACCAACAAACCATGACAATTGCAAAGAAAGTTTTACCATGTTAATATCACTGAACCAGAGACTGGACGAAGGATTCTGGTATTTCAAGTGACAAACCTGGGTAAGATAACTCGCAGAGAAGTGGTAAACCCACTGAAGGTAGGCTTTGGCTTACCCCGGTTTGCCAATAAATAACATACATCCCTGATTAGTTGAGCAGATCAGTATGATCAGCTGCTGATCAATTGTATTGGCAATAACTGACTGATAGTATGTTTAGCAGGTAGTGGACAATTTCCTGTGTAGGAGGGACCCAGCAGGTCCTTGATTTGCGTTATGCACGTTATATTCAACGGTCTATAGGACTACTTTATTAACAGGCCAAACGTCAGTTAGCTGGTTTTGTAAAAGTCTAACCTGGAAACGATTCCTTGAATTGGCCATAAACACTATGAGTACCGTTAACCTGTCGTTTAGCCTAACGTCAGTTTGTAGAGGAAATTGTGCTGCCAGTGCGTAAGAATTACCTAATTTCTTCCAAAATGCAATATTTAAACTAATCTTTGTTAAAACAATGAGACATTCAATGTCACATAAACATTCACCCTTCTTGATACTTACCATTAAATAATAATCAAATATTACAGGCACCGACTGAAGTAATTAACTTAGCACCAATTCCTGCTTCTCTTCTTCTATGGATGTAGTGTTTGGCGTTTCCATCCATTGGTGTCCCAGTGCTGCCACCTCGTGATGTGTTTGTTACCTACAGTTTTCTCGCAACAATTCAAAAGCTCTATTTATATTAGCGGAACGTTATAAAAATGACTGCATATGTATGAGTGGTGCAAGGCTGTTCCCGAACCATTTCCAGCAATCCAAGCGGTAAAGAGTGCATTTTAAACAATCGTTTTGCCTAGCTGTAGGGCAAACCAATCCAAAAAACAACTGATATGCAGCACAGCAGTCGAAATGTAGCATGGATTTGATTCATTTTCCAGGGTGGAAATGATATATATGATGCATATATGATTTAGCACTTGGAACTACATGCCCACCACGCCCACCCATTTGGAACGCGACAGATTTACTTTGTAAGAAAATGTGATGCCCTAGCGTAGGCCTATTTAGTTCACTAAGTTGAATATTTGTGTTCAATTTAAAGAATTGGATTAAAATTGGATAGGAAATAAAGTGTTTATTTGGTATCTCTTGTGCTATCGTCCGGGTGGCCCAACTCCATGGGCTGTTCTATTTCTGTTTAGTGAGGGAGATGTAGGCCTAGTTCGTTTTGGGTGAGGAGGCCAAAGCAAAGCATTTAACCCACATTTGTGTTCCACTAACCGAAGGAATGTGGCATAGAGGAGTAGTCTTTTTTATTTGTAGCTCCACCCACCCATCTTTAACGCATGCATCACACTGTACTGCAGCCTGTTGGATTAAGGACATTTGTCAGTTGCGGCTGTGCTCTATTTTTACAATTCAAAAGGACAACCTAACATCACTTAGGCCTATTTATTTAAATATCACTGAGTCGTCGACATACATTCAGCTTTTTCACAAGAGCGTAGGGTAGGCTAAGCTACGCGCATGTCGTGTAATGCGTCACCACCCCCCAAATCTGTGACAGACAGATAGTCATGCAGTCAGTGCATGCATCGGCCCGGCGTTGTATAACAGGAATTCGGCAATAGCGAAGCGTAAACGAAGAATGTGGAGCACTTGAACGTGACGCACATCAGAACCATCTGACCAGGAAAACGTTATCGTCTTTTAATGCACCTTTAACCAAAACAGCAATTCCTTTTAGTGGGCCTTCATCTAAACTTAGACATGGAGCTTCATCGGCGACTGTTGCTTGCCCACTGTGCCGCCCACACCCTTTCTATTTTGGCCGGACTTCTTATAGTGATACCCCTTGCACTTAACGGATCCGCGTTCAAAGGGAGGTGCGCGCTATTCAGTCAAGGATTTTGGCGGACGGAGAATCAAACTCTGATCACTGGGGAGTCGAACGAGATATCTCATTTGGTAATACAACAATGGGGTCCCCCATCCGCCTGCCAGTTCGCGACATTCGTTGGAGTGTTCACCGTATTGTACGGAGCAGCGCAGGGATGGCGAAGCTTGTTCTACCTTCACGGTAGACATGATGAGTATGTAGGCCTATTCCAGTATAATAGCCTAATGCTACTGAATTATGCTCAATGGGAATTAATTGATTAATTTGGTGTTGACTTTGAAATAATGTTACGGACAATTTACATGTCTAATATAGAACCTCTTTTTATTTCAGCACCCTCCTCTCAGCTTTCCTCACCCTTCTCTTGAGCCTCTGTCTGTTTTTTCTCTCTGGTGGGGCGAGTATTACCCTCTCTCTGGGACTTGTGTCCTGGTGTGATGTTGTGACAGAACACAACTCCAGACCATACAGGTAAAATAACACAATGAATGTAAGAGTAGGAACACAGTGTTTAAGTGTAAGGTCAACAAAATAAATAGTAAATGGTCAATTGTGAGTAATACTTGCATAACATCATTCTTGTCTAGCCTAATGAAATTCCATGTCTATTTTGACCCTACCCAGTTGTGCAGAATCACAGTCCATACCTCTATACCTGGATGTGGAGACCTCTTCCTTTTATTCAGAGTTAACCTGTGCACAGGTATGTATAATTTAACTCAAGTGTAGAAGTTTCAAAGCGAGAGCGAGCAGTCAAAGTCAACCTTATTTTAAAAAGGTGGCTGTTTTGATTTTGTTTTGTTGTCTCAATTTTGTTGGCGTCTGTGAAGTTTAACTTGATGTGTCTGGTCCTTCTGCACATTTCACTGACTCATGCCCCCCTTGCCTCCTCAGCTTGCTCTTTGGTGTGTGACCGGACTCTGGCTGATCCAGGTCATCCTGTCTTTCCTGCGCCTCTATCACTCCCACAGTCAGCACATCAGCGGGCCATGTCTGGCCAGAGAGAAGGAGCTTCTGCTGGGACAGGCCTACTGCGACTGTGCCTTCACCCAGCACCTGCATGCCCTCCCGCATGAACACCCACACCTCTCTCAGACAACTGCCGTCCTCATCTGATGGGAGAGTTTAACTCATCGACTCTGTCCGCCGTAAACAAAATGACTGTCTCTTTTATCGTGATAAATGCTAAATCAGTAACTTATTCATTTTACACATTCGATGCACTGTCCGTTTTATTTGTTTTGCATAACTAAAATAGTTCTGCGCACTGATGCCAAGCACTTGAAAGTCAAATATTTGAAGCCTGTGCAAATATAGCTGAATATAGCTGGATGCAATTGTTGGGCAATGGATGCAGGTTCATGCATGTGATGTTGTCCTGATAACAAGCTCAATTATAAGCTTGCTCTTCTGTTTTGACATTAATGAGACCTTAAATGGTCTTGTTTTGTATTTCATAGCCTTTTAGGAACACTAGTGAATTTGATGCATGTTCATGTGCACAATCCAAATGTCCTCTCTCCCTTGTATGAAGGTTTTTGTATGACGCTGTTTGGGTAGATGCAGCAATACGGGGGGACTGATTCCCACAAAATGCTAATGTCATTGAGTGCTTGGGAAGGATGGGAGAATGTCTAAAGGAATTCCAGCAATTCCTTTCATTTGACATATGATCTCTGTACCCCAACCCCGAATAGATGCAATGACACACAGATGGCAGAGCAAAAAACTGGAATGAAGGGGAATTTCAGTCCTTTATTATTAGTAGTATTGATGTATGTTTATTATAATGTTAAGGCATGTTTACCTTTTGTGTTTATGTTTTGTAGTTATTTATATTTTTACCAGGTATCATTTCTGAAATATCTGACATTTCAATAAATCCTCAGGTACAAGGGTAACATTGAATCATTTGTTTACTGAATAATCCTCGTTAATTTCTACCGCATACAACTTTGAAAATAATGACTCTGTGGTGGAGTGATGTTGAAAGTTCATTAGTTGTGTTTTTAAAGAAAACACTCTTATGCCTACGCCTGTAAAAGCCAGGTCAGACGAAGAGAAACGCAGTTTGGGAAAGGTATTGGTCATTGTGCTGATAACACGTGAACATTTTCATGTATCAACAAAAGATAAATAGTAACAACGTTACCTTTAAGAATTTGCGTTCCTATACGTTCTAGGCTACTAACCAATGAAACACTCAGGTGAGCAATCTCACCAATAGCTATCGTGTGTTTGAAAATTAAGGCGGGATTATTTTATGACAGGCCAATGAAAAGTAGGGGCTAGTATTTTTACAGGATGTGTACTGTAGCTCGCTAGCAAAGATTCTAGAACAGAGCAAGATAGATCAGTTACGTCATAGGCATGAAGTACGCTCTGAGCCCGACAGGGCGCCATTTTGGTAAGCTCAGCGCAACATTTCATATACAGTTCCAATTCTATGAGCCCACCTGAACAGCTGTTTTTAACGTTGCCAGCTGTTTTTTTTTTTACTCGGTAATGAACTGCAAGAACTGACAGTGTGAAAGGCCTGATTTATCTTTTTCCAAGTTTACACTGAATAAGGAGAGGTAAATAGGCCTATTTAGACAGAAGTAGCTATTGCACTGGTATATAGATCACATAAATTCCCATTGAGAGACTGTATAGCCTACGGATAAGCTAGCTAGCAGGCAAACTAACTTAGCTAACGTTATATTATCACCATTGTTCTTTTTTCTACCTGTAGGCTATACGTTAACCCTTCGTTCACGGCCTGCTTAAGCATAGGCATAGGCTATTATTATCAATCACTAATAAGGTCAAGATTTCACTCAAGCGTCTGATGTAACTTAAATAAATGCAAATAGTTGGCCTAGGCTAAACACAACCGTGCTTGACACTAATTATTATCGTTTCCATGCAGTCAAAAACTCCCAAATTGTCCTGCTTGCCTATGTGAAATGCATAGGCCCTATGACCACAGAAGTTCGTTTTCAAAAATCATTCGCCTATATATATAGGCTGGAGCCAAATTAAAACATGTCTTTGTAAATGGCTTTGTAAATTAGGCTACGTTTAATTAAAAAGTGTTTCTTGCGTGCGTTCATTCTCTCATTCCCTCTCCAAAATGTTCCTGTTCTAGGCTGGCCAAGTGCATGAACCCAGCATCGGTGCGCGCGTCACATGAAACACAATTGAGACTATAGATTGACCATATTGTACAACTGCAAAGCCTTATCATAGGCATGTTATATTCATGACATGAAAAGTGGAACTTATAGCCTAGAACGAAAATGAGAAATTGCGCAGTCGGCTAAACGTTTTAAACTTGCGCAAAACTGATGAACCCAGCATCGGTGCGTCGCATAAATTAAAACACAAATTGAAGCCGCACAGCTTGACCATTGGACAATCCTACCACAAAACCTTTCCATAGGCATGCAACGTTTATGACATGAGCTCTCAGCACAGTGCTGACTTGCGCGTCTTTGATGAGCGTATACGAAGGAAAGCCCTCTAATCGGACGGGCAAGACTGACAAGGAGGCCAGCCCGTGGCTACGCGTAGCCTATGTCAAACAGGTGCTTTCTCTTCGACCTCCACAAATTAAGCTACAGTTAATTCCGTAGTCGTTTGAATACGTTTGCGATTGACAACGCGACTGACAACGTTGTGATAAATAGGCATTCTAACTTTTGCAAAGTCAACTTGAATGCATCAATTTTGAACAAAGTTGTGTAGGCTACACCGCGCCAGTTGTAGTCTGCATGAAGTTCTTGCACAAGCCACCGTTTTGATTTCCGTAGGGGAGATGCGGGCTGAACCCGCTTGAGGGAGAGAGGTGCAGGGAGAGAATGGGTGCTCTACACTACGCACATCTCTCTGAAATAATGTAGCCTACACTAATCCATATTTTAAATATTTTAAAAACAATCATGGAAACAATGTCAATTGGCTAGACAGATATTGTGAGTAGGCCTAATGCAGGAATGGACGTTACAATTATTCAGTAACTATAACGAATTACTGAAATGTAAATTGTAATGTGTTACCTTTAGACTACTTCGTTTCCCAATAAAGTAACGAAATTACAGTAACACGTTACCCCCAACACTGGCCTATTGAACTTTGGTGGATGATGGACAGATGTCAGTGCCCTAGCCTAATTTACCCTCGGAAATAATTCTACATTGTCTTTATACAATATATTTAACTGGTCTAGACATGGTGTGGTCTATTGGGTTTCACGTAATTTCAACATACAGCTTTACAGAATAAATATTGTTAACATGTTAGGATCAGCGCCATAGGATTCCCACGGTAGCCAGCGTCTGTGACGACACCTGAGCTTACCAAAATGGCGCCCATAGAGTCATAGAACGTACTTCAACATATCCAACGTATTCTCCTGCCAGTAATCTATCTTGCTCTGTTCTAGAATCTTTGCTCGCTAGCTTCCAACATAATCGACCAAAGCTTGGGATGCGACCGGTGCTAAGTGAAATATGTCAGATACAGTGCCTGTCGTTATGAAGCTAACAGATTTAAAGAAGCTCAAAGTAGTAGAACTGCGTGTCAAACTGAAGGAACGGGGTCTCGATTCTAAAGGTTTGAAGTCCGAACTTGTGGCACGTCTTTGGTCTGCGATCGAGCACCAATCTATTACAGAACAACAACTTCCCAGTGGTGGAGATCATGGCTCGTCCGTTACTGAAGAAATTCATGTGGACGTAGAGGAACAGTATGGACACACATCTGAGACATTGCAAAAAGATCTACAACCACGGGAAACAGTTGTCACGACTACTGTCTGTTCTGCAAAGGGAAGAGATTTAACAAACCTAGAAACTCGAACCTATTTAACAGATTTAACGTCGATTTGTGTTGAAGAAAGTCCTGCTGAAACAGGTAACGTTCCAGTTAATGTAGATTGCCATGTGAGCTCTGATCGTACAGTGAGTTTTGTCACACAACAAATAACATTTCAGCAGCTCGAAATCGAAAAGTCAAGCCGCTCGATCTCACCAGATGGGTCACCCTGTCATCTAACGACTTCCGAAGAGGTTTCCCACACAGCAGAAACATGGGTACATGACGCCACAGGACCTGCAGACCTCTGTCTTGTTGCTGGAGAAGAGGATAAACCGAAGATATCAAACCCCTCATATATTATGCACACTAACACCAGTCGGGCAGAAGATGAACATTTACAGCAGTTGAAAAGTGTGGACACAAGTAAGTTGTTACAGGCCTTGTTTTTCCCTTCTCTGTCCTTTAATCATTTGTGTAAACAGTGAGCAGGTTATACTCTATTGGTGTATAGAATTAACTTCCCTCTTCCTCTGCAAGCTTTATGTGGACCCACAACACCACTGAAGAATCAGGGAGAAAGTCAGAACAACAAAAGGCTACTGGAAGGCATAAGGAACAGGGGCTACTATGAGTTCAAAGAGGAGGTCCAGTATAACAGGTGAGAATCATGATTTGAGCTCTCATACAGGATAATCAAAATGTTTCAAATGATCAATGTACGGAGCAACTACACCATTCCTTGATTGCATTTTTTCAGAGCCAAGAACCCGGAGTCTTACACTGAGGTCAATGAAGATAATAAAGTTGATGACCAGCTAGTTGTGTTAGATTCCTGTGAGTTGAGAACTTTATTTATTTGGCAGTAAAATGGAAATATGAAGTCATTAGTTGCCACCAAAATGTATTGTTGTTATATGCAAGTACCAGCATATCTCTTCCCTTCTCGCAGATAACAGTGACCTGCATTTTAGAGTTGGAGAGGATGGAACGAGTGGGCAGCCCTTCTTTTGGGAGAAGTTTCCTCTCCTGTGGTCAGGATGTAGACTGAGCCACGGTGTACAATATGGGAAGGTCAGCTTCGAGGTCAAGGTATGTCTATGAGAGGCATGGGACTGGACACTGAAAATAAGAGTGGTGTCTCTCAGGTGTAGCTAGAAGGTACAAGGTTTGAGTTATTAGCTTAGTGCATTTTCCGAGTTTGTTGCACACCATAGGAAAAGGTACAGTGGCTTTTGCAAGCCAGGTTTCTGTCAACATAAATTCAAATGACTAAATACATACAGTGCCTATAAAAAAAAATTCACTCCCCATCCAGGGGCACTATGTTGTGCACTAGTACAGATATAGTCAGAAAAGATACAACCTTTGTTCTCCACAAGCCTGTATTAGGCTACCGTATACAACAACAACAAATCAAATATGTGATTTTACATGTAAAAAGCCATTCCTATACATCTATAAGGTGTTATAATTTGAACACAACCCACAACGCCTGATTTCCATCAATTTACACTCGGAGACTCCTAGTTTGGAATTAATTTCCACACCACTTTTGACATGTTTTCAGGAATAGTTTCCTGACTTACAGTATATAAGGTGTTTCCAAATAAATATCTGATTTTGATTTATAGGATCTTTAATGGTTGTAATTTATTGTGGCTGTTTATATGTATTGGGTTGTGTGCCTTTCCCGTGTACAGTATATGAAAAGGCTGGTGCCCTGTGGTCTGGAGAAGGGGATGGACCCTCAACCCCATGTCCTCAGGGTGGGCTGGTCCACAGACAACCCCAGTCTGCAGCTTGGTGAGTGATGGCAGGAGGAGAGTGGAGTAGAATAATGTTCAAGATTAGATGTGTGTGAGTGTGTGTGTGTGTGTGAAAGACAGAGAGAAAATTAGCTTATATGATTGTTTTATGTAAGATTGTCACACAAAAATATAGACAAAAATAAGATCATATGCATGAACTGGTTATGCATTTGCCTATTTAGACCACATTACCGTGTTTTGTTTGATTTTTTTCCTACTCAGGTGAGACAGAGTTGTCTTATGCGTTTGACAGCAGAGGCCGTAAAGTGACACAGGGAAGGGAAATAGACTTTGGAGAGACGTTTTCAGAGGGAGACATCATCAGCTGCTATGCAGTGAGTAACAGGGATGCAACAATGCACTATGAATCTGCAAAACATCAATACAGTTGTGTGAAGATTACAACTGGTTGAGATGAAAAAATGAATAGTGATGCAATTTTTAAACAGAACAGGGCATAATCTGATTTAGATTTTACTTGTTCAACGTCAGATTGGTCAGAAGATACTTGTAATTTAAACAACCTCATCAAGGTGCCAGATAAGACAGAATATGCATTAACTGGGACAAGGTGAAGAGTTCAGACCTTGTGTTCCTCTCAGTTTATATAAATAAAGGAATATCTTTCATTCAAAAAATTGTGAATCGATATAAAAATTGTAAATCATGAGTTGAATGTATCGTTGCATCCTTAGTGAGTAACTTAACAGACCCTCTCAGACATTTAACTTTTACAAGGTGTTTCGAAACAAATCTCTGATTTGGGTTACAGAGACTATTGCCTGTATTAATGCTTGCTTTTTCATCACAGTGGATCAGTGACACAGAGGAATCCGAGCTCTCCTTCTATAAAAACGGCCTCTCCTTGGGTGTTGCTTTTCGACTGGAGCCCTCCCAACTGAAGGGCCACACCCTCTACCCTCATGTTCTGTGCAAAAACTGCTCTGTGTCCCTGAACCTCGACCCCGTGGGTGCCCCCTGGTACTGTGGACCGGTTGGGTTTACCCCCCTCCCTGCCCTCCAACATCACGAGAGAACTCGGGCTCCACAGCCTCCGGCATCAAGGGAGGAGTGCGAGGTGAGTCTTCACATGATTCATTAATTTACAACCGTGAAGGTTTTAGGAGTCCCAGTACAAACTCTTGTATTTGAGTCACAGCCTTGATTCAGTAAGTAAGTTAATCTTGAATGCATCACTATCAGCACCAAGCCTTCTATTGTAGCTAAATACTGCAGAAAGGGTTAGTATAGGGCTTAAAGGTATCAGGCACTGTGCCTAAATTCGGGCGTAGGCCTGGCTGCTTAAAATTTCGAATACTAATGACCTTGGAAAATGTCTGATAACTTCAGGCACGGAAATATTCTCTGCTTTAAGCTCTGGTTAGTCTGTGTAAAATGTTCCTCTGTCTTTGGCTGTCCCGCTCCTCAGGTTGTGGTGATGGTGGGCATGCCAGGCTCAGGGAAGACCCGCTTGGCCCAGGCTATCATGGCTCAGCACCCAGACAAGCGCTACAGCCTGCTGAGCACAGACTCAGTCTTGGCCTGCATGAGGGTGGGTTTCAGGATGACCACTCCACGGTCCCTTTGACATTCAGCTGTGCCCTGATGAATGAAGTGGTTTGCTGTACATATAAAGGCAGTTTCTTAATCGTGTGTGTATGTGATGGTGCAGCTTGTCTGTGTGTAGCTATAGTAATGTGTGATGTGTTTTAGGGAGCTGCCCAGAGGGAGGTGGTGCTTCAGCAGGCCACTCAGTGCCTTACACAGCTCATCAGGGTGGCAGCTGGCAAGAGACGCAACTATATCCTGGATCAGGTAACTTCAGGATTGTGTGTGTGTATATTTATGTGCATGTTTTCATACGTGTTTTCACAAGCCAACACACTTCTCAAACTTTAAAATGTCACTTTGTCCTTTCTCTCTTCCTAATGCTCCAGGCCAATGTGTACCTATCTGCTCGGCGACACAAGATGCTGCTCTTCAGTGGTTTCCGGCGGCGGGCAGTAGTGGTGTTTCCATCTGATCAGGAGTGGAAGAGACGCCTTGCACAGCAGCAGAGGGAACAGTGCAAGCAAGTGCCTGAGGAAGCTCTTCTCAAGCTCAAAGGTAAGAATGCATAAGTTTACATATACTTTTCATTATCCAATCATATCTGCAAAATCTGCAGGTCCTATGCCTGCAAAATCTAGAATCTATGAAGTTAAGTGAACCAATGAAACTTGTTTGCACCGCCATGGTTGTTAGCACACTGGGTTGTCCCAATCAAACCACACAGACGTGCATTTAGAAGCTGAGTTTAGTTGTGAGGGTTAGTTATGGCATACTCGTCTCATAGAGCAATGTGGCATTAAAGGAATTATCCGGAGTAAAATGCACTTTAGATCGATTTACCGATGATTGGGAGTACATACGTTGAGTTGACATCCAAATCATGTCATTCGGGTGTGTTTTGAGAAAGTTCGATGTTACCGTTTTTAGTCAAAGCTCGTTAGCGTGGAAGTGAGAAGGGCATATTATTTCGCCGCTACAAAACGCTATTTTTATACCTCTTCTACAGTTCCAAACAACATTGCACTTACGTGGTAGTGAGTAGAGGGTCCCTAAAGCCAAACCGAAGTATCCCGAGGTCTTTATGTGGTCGGATAGAGAGTCCAGAATGAATTTCATCAAGCCAGTACCTTTCCGGAAATGTTGCCATCTTTGCTGCCATCTTAAGGGGAAAGTCCGGAGTCGATTGCCAAGTGTGCTCTGGAAATTCACAATTTCGTTGCCGTTTAAAAAAAAAAAAAAAACATAGTCCAGTCCATACAACTTCATTTCAATGTCAAAAGAAATACTGGACTATGTTTTTTTAAAAAACATAGTCCAGTATTTCTTTTGACATTGAAATGAAGTTGTATGGACTGGACTATGTTTTTTTCTTTTTTTTTAACGGCGACGAAATTGTGAATTTCCAGAGCACACTTGGCAATCGAATCCTACGGACTTTCCCCTTAAGATGGCAGCAAAGATGGTTGAAACTCTGGTTGAACCTCAGTATGAAGGAGGTACAGGTTATCTTGGCTATCTATTGCCTTTAACAGAGGCTTAGAACAAGAGTGAAGAGTGGAGCTTTTTCTCTTTATTGTTATTGGTTAGAGACAGTATGTAAAAATGTGCTACTTTTTGTAGCACACTTTTATAAGCAACTAGTACAAGGACCATCTTCAAATGAGCTTCAATGATATACTGTATGGTCATGAAAAGTACAGATAAACACACCATTCAAACTAACCACTTAGGCTGTGTACTATGCAATTCTGTGGTTCAAGTCCGTCACGATATGAAAATGTATAATAAATCTTTCACAGGCTTGTGACCTTACTACTTCTGTAAGAGTGCATCATTTGTTTTGGACGTTTCAGTATTTGTTTATGAATAATGTTCCTTAATGAATGAAGCTCACCAAACAAGTCTTTAGGATTCATCAAACATATAATAAATGAAATGGGGAAAGAATGGCTTCAGGTGTGAAAGTAGAATTTGTTTTTGGACAGCAAAATTCTCTTCAAATATGTCACACTGCAGCCAGTTAACAATGGTGTGAAACTGCTTTGTTATTCGTGTGTGTTTGTGTCGACTTGGGTCTCCAGTTACGTTCACACTGCCAGAGACTGGAGATCTCCTGGAGGAGGTGTTATTTGTGGAACTACCAAAAGAGGAGGCTCAGAGGGTCCTGACTAGGTACAAAGAGGAGGCACGGCAAGCCCTGCCATCACCACCTAAACGCAAGAAACACAAACGCAACAGAGCTCCTCCACCCGATTGGAAGCTGTGGAACACATCCTACAGTAGGTGACATCTTAAAAAAAAAAAAAAACTGATCAGTTTTCTGTAATCTACATTATCTTAACAAGAAAATAACAACATCTAGGCTTGTGAATTGCTTGGGTCAATCTGTACTTGTAATACCATCTCTTTCTTAGAGCAGTGAAACGGCTTATGTTTAGATTTCCCATGTATAACACATCTTTTTGGCTGTCTGTAAATACAGAAAGGCACCCAGGGTGGATGAACCCACCTCCACTTGCCCCACCACCCTACTGGGGTCCACCACCTGGACCGGTATGTAGACACACAGTCAATTTCACATTAAGCACATGCATGTGCACACACTTAGGCAACGCTGCATCATGCATCTATATGGTGTGTTGTGTACATCTGACTCATAGGCTTTTGTTATGTTGTTGTTTTAATAGGATGTGTATGGCCAGCAGAGATCCAGGAATTACTACGGCTACCCTGCCGCACAGGTGAGAAGAGCCAACCCAGTGTAGAGGCCAGCTACTTGTAGATGCCACTATAACAGCTACTATGTGTGGTGGTGTCTTTGAGGCTATCCTTTAAATGTCAGTGCTTACATGGAAATTGCTCTGAGTGAAGTGCAGCTTGTCTACAACTCATCTCCATTCCCTCTCTTTTTTCCCCAGTGGAATCCATATTATGGAGGCCCGCCAGGATATTTTAGCGACCGATACTACACAAACTGTGTTGGCCAATGGTATTAGTAAAAATGAGTAAATTCACCATTTTAGTTACAACTGAATCAGGGATGCATAGTCAACAGTATGTATAGTCAAGAAATTACTGTATTTTAGGTACGGTATGTAATATAACATAGTTCTGAGTTGGGTGGTTTGAGGTTGAAGATGGTTAGCAGTACTCCTGTTTAAAGATAGAAGATTCCTCTGCTGGTTTGAAAAGGGAACCCTTTAGTTAAATCAATAATTAGTTACACAGGCAAAGATATACACAGATGAAGAACTGAAGAATGCTATTAAAATTGTCTCCTTAATTCCAAATGGAGACACAGTTGACCGAGTAGATTCCAGTGTAGTTAAGAGCAGGTAAAACTTGAGGCTGGCTTGCGAAAGAATAGTTCTTTATTCTGGATGTAACAACAGAGTTCTGGTAACCCTGTTGTACGCACAGCACAGCACAATGTTGCAAGGTGAAGCCAAGGTAAGAAACTGAAGCCAAGATCTGGGAAACTCCTGGCTAATTATTATACCAGAATATACATTCAAGTCTGGGGTCAAATTGGAGGGGGGAAACAGACAGTGATATAGCCTTATTGAATTAATACGTCTTGTGGGGGAACAATTAGTTAGGTACACCATTTGCTATTGTAAGGTGACAACATTCTGTCTGCTTACAATAAACATCCTGTCCTCGCAGTTTCTGCAGTATTAAACAAAGAACCAAAAGAATGACATACAGAAAACCACTAAAATCTAACAGAACCATGGCTGTATGTAGAGCCGTGTTAAGAAACTGTTTTCAAAACAGATAGCCTACAACCTCAGGAAACAGAATGAATGTGTGAAATTTTATTTGGTTGACTTAGTGATTTTTGTTCTCTTTTTTGTATCTAAATGATTACATTTTTGCTTTCTAGGATGCATACTGAATATTTATGATTCTTTTCATGATTTGTAACATCGGAAAAATAACTATTCTATCAGATTAGAAGTGCTGAAAATGACCTTTAATACATCTGTAATACATCTTTAATACATCTCTTTACAACATTTAGGTAAAAACATAAAATCAAAATAGACAAGAACTTTTCAAAAGGTATCATACATCTACAGTCCTGAACCTGTAAGATTCATAGTAAATCAACTATTGTACAATTATTAACAGTGCAATTTAATATCTACATAGAACAGTTCTTTTCACCCCAACGGAAACAGTATGTTTTGTAAAATGTAAGGTGTTTATCTTTACCTAGATTATTCTCAGTATGTTGTAAATCCATTGATTTTTCATTTGCACTACTGTGTTCTGGTTGTGAAGATGTTTTAAAAAAGCAGTTACACTTTTGTTCACAATAAAGAGAATTTTATATTCTTTTAAACATTTTGATTTTGATCATTGACTGGCATGACTTTTTGATGGAGAATTATCGCTCCTTTAGCTGATGGACACAATTCTGACCACAGGGGGGCACTTTCATCCAAAGCCAACCATTCCTTGAGTGACGAAAAAGGAAGGCCATGAAAACATCTATTTTAGGACCAGCTATTGGCTACAATAATGTTTTTTTTAGCTATACTCATGCAAACATTTAGACAGTTGAAGATTCAGCTTTTTGAGACTCACATGTTAGTTCTATTCTTTGACAGCTGTAACATACCAAACTGTATGTGCATTGTGAATTGTATTTTATGCACTCCTTACCGTCTCTTCCAGGAATACAACATCAGTAGATTCATTAGCCTCTGGACCTCCACGCCGGTAGACAGTTTTAACTTCATCTGCAGTCAGAAAGCACCTATTTGCACATCATCATCAGGTGCACAGGTGCATGTAGAATTGGGTCAATATGAGAAATGTGCAATGCAGAGTGTAAATCATGTGCATGATATGAAGATAGAGTTTGAGCTGTATTCTGTTACAGTGTTAATACCTGACATAGAACTCAGCACTAGGCCTTCCAGCACTGGTGTGGTTCAGGGCAACTCCCAGCAGAATTGGCTCACTTAGAGAACTAAGAGGAACATTCACCTGGGGTTAAAGGAGAGGTGGAGTTATTTTATCCCTTATTTTTATTAAAAAAAAAAAATATATATATATATATAGTAAGTACAAAAAAGGTTGACAGTGTAATAAAATACTTCATCTCGTATCTCTGCTAACACAGAGGAGAAGATTTCCTTAAGGACGGCTTCCTCTTTGCCCTGGAGCGACTCTATGGTGATGCTCTCTTCGCTGATGCCATTACAGACAGCCTGGGAGTTAGGGCCAAAGTATGCAGTAAGTTAAGGCTATACAGCAAGAAAAAAAGCTTAAACAGTTGAAAGTTCTTTCTGTCCCATACTCACAATATATTACATAGACAGAAATTACAATATTGTGCTCCTCATTCATGATGGGAATAAACTTGGTCAACCCTTGATAATCGTCAACACTTGCCTTTGGTTCGGGATGTCCTCCTGGTATATCTAGCAGTCCAGCGGCCTCTGCAACCTTCTGGCTCCTCTTTAGGAGGACCACTTGTCCATCAGCGGTTGCCATGACAGCCCCCACACCTAGAGGCTGGGCCAACAGGCTTTGTGGATCTCCAAGCTCAACTGCTCCTCGCCTCTGAAGCTCGCCTACCCTTTCGGACCAGTTAGTTCCCAGGTAGTCTTTGTAACAGGTTAGGCCTAACTGCAAACTCAACAGAACTCTCCTTGGCTCTCCTAGGCATCCTGAGCCCTTCAGAGAGTGTGACTTCACAACTGGACTGTCGCCACTGTAGGTGTTTGGGAGTGGGACAGCGTGCTGCTCACCACACTGGGCATGTTTGTGTGCCTCATCATGCCCTTTCTCACCTGAGCAGCAGCACTGTTGTCCACTGTTGTGATGCGTGGTCCAGTTGGTTGAGTGCAGTCTGAATTTGGCCCCATTGAAAAGCCACGGTTCTCGTTTGATCCTTTCTTCCCACATTGACTCTATATGCTCCTCTATATCTGGTGATGCATGCCTGTTAAACCTGAATAGGAGTGGTTTGTAATGTTATGTCACTTACGTTCATGACTAGACAAGTCATGCCAGTAAAGATACTATGTCCATTTGAAATCCAATGCATTATAAACTACAAAAACATTTAACTGACACTGATTAACCAGGATCAGAGCAATGCCATAGTAAAGTAAACAAATAAACAATTCTAATAGAATGTTGAATCGTGGCTGTGTTTTTGGATGTGTGTAGTGAAAGGTTTTCGGATCTGTTAGAAACAAACATTTGGCTCTGTAGATTTGTTACTTTACCTTGAGGAGAGTTCCACTTGCACCTGCCATTCTCGCAATCCCCGCCAGGAAGCACAGTGAAGTAAAATAGACACGTCCGGATCCATGTCCTTTAAGTACGAAATACATTATCTTTCTTCCTTCACTCAATCCAGTTCATTTGTAGATATGGCTCCGCTCAAACCTACATACGTGACTGTGTGCTAAAACTCGATGAATGACATTTTATCAATTGCCTCTGCTATGACTACTCGGAATAACACGTGACCAAAAATAGGAGGGTAATGCGGAAACACGTTTCTTGTCATAGAATGTAACATCCACAAACGAGTTGTACACAAATTGACAAGAAACAAAATACCTACATGCCTACACTTATAAACAAACGGGCAGTAAGGACACTGATGCCGTAGTGGGTTGGTTTGCTTGCTTTTGGCTTTTGGCAATCCAGTTAAACCCACACACACAATGGTCAGAGTCGATTTGAGAACTACTAGACTAGTCTGGCAGGTTTTTAACAACTACTGATTACATAATAGATCAACAAATACAAAACGGCTGAGAAAACACTGTTTGCTCTTTGTTACAGTTGCTGATTAGGACTATTTGGGTAGGCAACTGACCTGTCCCAATGCTCCAGGATGATGTCAAGATCATTACGTTTCGTTAACTTGCTAGCAAATTTATGCATTCTGAGCAGCGCCTTACCTTCAGAGATTTGCGTGGGATGTGTAATAATCTGATTAAACAAATGTATCCTAGTTAGGTAACGTTAAAGCTACAACGACACTTGACAGAGAGCTAACGGTTACGTTGACGTGAAAAAGTTTACGCCAACAACTTTAAAGTACATGTTTAGTGATTTCAATAATGATAACGTTATTAAGCTATCCGTTACAACACAATGAAATAATGGGAATCAACTGCCTATCAAAATACTTCAGTCAGGTGATGGAATGATGGAAAGTAGGCTAGTATCAACAGAACCAAAAGACTAGACTACAGAGGACGAAGAGAAACTGAACACCACCACAGTGCTGAACACCCGTGAACGAGAGAACGCCCACTTTTGAGAACGTTTGGCCCCGCCCACCAATACACTCAAAACATGCGACGGGTGAAGTGCTAGCAGCATTGCTAACAGCAGGCATCAGGTAAAGTCCAGACAAATATTACCACAACTGTTAGAAATGCTCAAACAATTGCCGTATTAACGTTGGTATATAAACTACACGGTTAGTTAAAGTGGTAGACAGCAGCTAAATCTCGAGTGTGCATTGTCTCAATGTTTGCAAAATGTTTAACTAAACAAAGGAAATTAAAATGCATTTGTGCTATTTCTATGAAAATAACGTTATCATGTTGTAGTAGGCTGCTATTTTAGAGAATGTTGGCACAGGGTTGTGAATACAAACCGATAGTTGAACAATATGTTTCGCTTGCTCTCCTCTTGACTCTTGAGTTATGCAACACTGTTGGAAGTGAGGTTATGAAACCTTTGTGTAGGCGCCAGTCTGAATGTCAGTTATTTGGAGATAGCGGAGTAAGCCTACTGTTAAAACAACTCGTTTAACTAAGGTTAAATCAAAATATTATGTGGTCACCAAGTAAGACGCAACTATGTCTTTGTCAAAACACCCCGGCCAGTTAAAACATGGACTAGCCCATGTAGGGTGGATTGCCCTAATGTGCAATGTGGGACATGTTTTACTTTTCGGACTTAGCTGTATGTTACAATGTGAGATCAACACATTAAATCCATCCAATTTTGTTCACAGGACCCTACAGCTTTGACTTTCCCATAGTTTTACTGACATTCATTAGTTTGGGGAAGAGCTACGTCTACTGGAGCTTAGGTGTCCCAGACAGTGTCCCACATTTAGGACAATTTAGTATATGTTGCCGATAGGTATTTGTTTCAGGTTTTAAGCAAGGCTAGACTGTAGGTTAGGCTACTTTCTACTTTCAGCTGCATTTGTAATTTTATTTTGCCGCTAAATAAACGATTCTTTCTGTGCTTTGTCTACCTTATCTAAAGATAAATGGTTTGTTCTTTCATTATTATTGCACCTCGTCCTAGTTATCAGTTAGGCCACATTTGTATTAGACAAGTGCTATTTCAAGAAAAAGTCCTTGTATATGGGTCTAGGGGCATTTCTTAGTAAAAGTTGGGAACAGGACTTTTTATCATAACTAACATGTGCTGAATCCAACTAGCCCTGTTCCCAAGCAGAATTGTGCTTTTTTGCTTATATATTTGCAAAATATAAATGCAAAAAAAAAAGTATTATTATGCTAATTAGCATTATTATCATGTTATTATACTCTTGACTATGTTTACGGTCCTCTTTGGCAAAGAGTGTGGCCTGACTTCATTGGTAAACAACTTCTTCGTGGTGGGTGGACACATGTTTGGAGTTTAAAAGCCTCCTTGTTGTCCCTGTGAAGGTTGCCATCGAAATGGACACCTTAACAGGCACAGGCAAGGAGGCACCGGGGGGTGGCAGTGATGCGTTGAGCAGTTTTCACCATCCTCTGCCGTCCTTTCCAGTCGGAGGCAGAGCAGTTGCCATACCATACTGTGACACAGTTGGTGAGGATGCTCTCAATGGTGCAGCGGTAGAGGTTTAGAAGTTCACCAGGATCTGAGGAGAGAGGTTGTGTTCTTTAGTCTCTTCAAGAAGAAGAGATGCTGGTGAGCCTTCTTGATCAAGGTAGAGGTGTTGAGGGTCCAAGAGAGGTCCACAGAGATGTGGACACCCAGAAACATGAACTGGTGACATGCTCCACAGTCCTGTTGATGAGGATGGGGCTTTGTGTGCTAGCTTTTGACTTCCTGAAGTCCATAATGAGGTCTTTGGTCCTCTTGGTGTTGAGAGCCAGGTTGTTGTCGGTGCTCTGCGATGTTAGGTGCTGGACCTCCTCCCTGCAGGCTGTCTCATTATTGTTGCTGATGAGAGCAATCACTGTAGTGTTGTCTGCAAACTTGACAATGGTGTTAGAGCCATGTACAGGTATGCAGTTGTAGGTGAAGAGGGAGTAAAGGAGGGCTCAGCACACGCCAGTGTTCAGGGTGAGGGTTGAGTGGGTGAGGTTATCTAATCTAACAGACTGCGGTCTGTTGGTTAGGAAGTCCAGAATCTAGTTTCAGAGGGAGGTATTGATGTCCAGTTCACTGAGTTTGGTGATCAGTTTGGAGGGGATAATGGTGTTGAATGCTGAACTGAAGTCAATGAACAGCATTCTCACATAGGTGCTGCTATTGTCAAGGAGGGACAGGGCGGAGTGAATTGCCGTAAAGATGGCATCCTCTGTGCTCCTGTTCTGGCAAATTATCTTGAAGCACTCTATACTGCAAACAAAATCTACCTCTGGGTACAAATAAAGTAACTTAAACTTGAACTTGCACTAGTTATAAAGTTATTCATCTAACTATTAATTCACAGGACATGCAATCATTTTAGTAACACAAATGTTATGAAGAAATATGGGTGACACTTTATGGTAAAGGTACATGAATTATCATGAATTCATGCATTAATTAATTAATGATTTATGCATTACTTCATTCCTTTATATCCTATGAATCATCAGGAATTGACATGAATTCATATACTCTCATTCATGATGACCTCACATATGAACAACACATCAACTAAAGCATTAGGTGTGATGGGTATATCATTATGATTTATGATTTCTTAAGCATGATCATCATGATTACATGCATTTTAGGATAATTGCTCATGCATTTATCATGTCTGTGGCCCCTCAAATAAAGTAGTGAATAATGACATGTGTTTAGAGAACTCCAAAGTTATGTTCAAAGTTATGTTCAAAGAATTTGAGCAGTGATGACCACATTTTTGGCAGAAAAATAAAGTCATGATCATGGTTAATACATCATAATTCATAATGATGTGCCCACCGTACCTAATACTTTAGTAATGTGTTCATGTATGAGGTCACAACTATGAACTCAGTAAATATTAATGAATAAATCATGAATTAATTAATGTACCCTTACCGTAAAGTGTTACCGAAATGGGTAAAGGCCTGTGTAACTTACTCCAAGACTACATACATTACCAACCCAATTTGCTTCAATTATGTAAATGTAATGTAAATCAGGTTTTATGGCCAAGTATACTTGGGTATACAAGGAATTTGGTCTCTGCATGTATCCCATCCGTGAATTAGTGAACACACAGGTCACACATTGAAGCACACATTAACCTGGAGCAGTGACCTGCCTTGCTACAGTGATGCTCGGGGAGCAGTGAGGGGTTAGGTGCCTTGCTCAAGGGCACTTCAGCCGTGGATGTGGGCATGGGAGACTAGTGCTCAACCTTTCCACCACCCACATTTTTCCTACTGGTCGAGGATCGACTGGCAACCCTTTGGTTTCAAGCCCGAAGACCTAACCAGTAGGCCACAATTTTAAACTTTACATTTCATTACTACACATCTTTCTTGACCCTCAAAAAACATAAGTCTCATTCGTCAATGGTTTTTCAAAGGTTTTTTCAAAGGTTTTTTCAGGTAATTAACATGGGCATAATACTAGATTTTTTTCTTTTTTCACAGCCTGTATCCTTGATCTATTGGCCAAGGAAGATTTCTGTGAACAATATGAATTAATTTACATGGTATAATGACATCCGCCCAATGAAAGTGCCCAAAATCGCCATTTTGGCAACCATTTTGTTTATGCTAATTCGATGGTCATAAACTCAAAATTCAGCTTGGGAACAGGGCTAGTT
This sequence comes from Alosa alosa, assembly GCF_017589495.1. Classification (NCBI taxonomy): domain Eukaryota; kingdom Metazoa; phylum Chordata; class Actinopteri; order Clupeiformes; family Clupeidae; genus Alosa; species Alosa alosa. The sequence continues at coordinate 6,419,477 of NC_063209.1, forward strand.
GGATTCAGCACACCTTAATTATGTTAAAAAGTCCTGTTCCCAACTTTTACTAAAAAATGCCTCTAGGAAGCACATATCTCAAAAATATCACCTGTCTATATGGAAAACCCCCTCTTTTCTTCTGTTTAAGTTCCATCACGTGTAGAACACACGAGTTCAAGCTATGCTGACTGTGCATCCCCGATGGAATGAATGGTAGGCTACGTTCAATGTAACAGCAAAAAACGCACCTCAACGAACATAACATTTCTCTCTCTCTCTCTCTCTCTCCGTATTTGTTGTGTTTATGGCTTGCTAAGCATAGTGTTACTTAAACTGGCATGTCACTGATTGCAGTGGAGAAACAAACCACGGAATTTCATTCTATTTAAAGCTCCTATCAGCTGTGTGTTCCTGGCCCTTTAACCTGCATTACTTTCTGTTTTGTATATTTCCCCCTGCAGATTGGTTTCTCACAATTTCCCTGTGCACACACTGAGCGACACAATGCAGCTGGAAGCCCAACTCCGTCTTTCACATAGCTGCATTTTTTACTACAAAAGTGCAAAGCTTCTGTTCTCGCATTCAGCAGTAAATCGGTAAGGGACTGTGTTTTGTTTAATATATAAACCAAAACAAAATATATCTTAATCTAACTTTTGTTGTAGTCTGATATGTTAATCTCTTCTTTTATTAAAAATATGGATTTCCTTTATATCAATTGCCATCCCCAGAATGATGGTCTATGAAGGTTCAAGAGGTGTGTTTACAGGCCAGTGCATTCTGTACCTGCAGTCATTGGTGTCAGTAGTCTTGTGTGCTCATAATCATCTATACAACATTACACCGTTGTGGTCTTGAGTACCTGGCATGGGTGAAAAAGCTATTTAACTTTTTGGGTTGAAATTCTGGCCTGATTACATTGTCATGGATTTGATGAGGGGCTCAGCTCTAACCAGGTCACTGAATGTAGAAGCAAAAAAAGAGCTAATTTTGAGAGTAATTCTTACCTTAAAGGGTAAACTTTAGGGGGTAAAAAGATTGCATGTTAAGTTTATTCACAAAATACAACAAACCCTAATTTTCGGTCAGGCTGCTTGTTATACAAGTTGATGTCAGTAGCAATTATACACTAATTTTGAAAAGTTTGGAATTGCAAAAATTGCATTTTCCAGCCACATTAATTATTATCCAGCTACAAAATTAATTGAATTGAATTCATTCTCTGTTAAAGACTTATTTTCTTCTGTACAAATTAGGCTACATGATCCTATTTCCCCCTCCATAGTTGAGAGAGAGTGTCAAAAAAATGTGTTATGGCCTTTATACATTTGATAAAAAAAAATGTAATCTGTGTGATCCAAACACATCAACTTTGGTCATAACACATTTTTTTGTTGTCTTCCACCTAGTATCTGCTTTCTTTTGCCAAACCTGGAAATGGGTTATGAAACTCTGCCTAGAAGGCCAGTATTCTCTGGCAGAGTCTCTGATGATAAGATACGTGTTTTATAAATACTAATACTGCCAGCTGAGGACATGTGAGGCATGACAGGCATCTATTCCTCAAACTAGATTCATCCACCTGCACAGTTTCCCCTGAGGTCTTCCACTTCTTATTGTGTCCAAGTCGAAACAGGCATGCACTGAGGACTTTGTGCTGCACATGTTTGGAAGATATACAATAACTTAGGATTCCTGGCCTTCATATTCTTAGAACAATGATGGTCAGCTGTGTTCCAGCAGAGAGCTGTTTCTTTTTGACAATTTCCTAATCAATATGCAATGTTCCAGTTGTTCAAGCACCCGAAAGCTACTTGATATATAGTCTTGATATAGTCTAATTGGTTCCATAAACATTCTTTATTCACACAAACCTTATTGCAGAAAGTTCTTCCAATAACAATTTTAGCCTTTTAAACATGCTAATTTGGGGTTAGACATTGTAATGTGATGTTGAAAGGTGTATGATTGTGATGGTAAAATATGGTTGTGATGGTAAAATTAGCCTTTTTACGACTCAATGCCTTAATATTCCATTCAGTTCTCAAATAGTTTGAATAGAAAGTTGTGAGCGAAGTGATTTTCTTTAAAAAAGCAAGGACATTTCTCAGCGATTCCAAACATCTGTTAAGTTCGCGACAGTGATTCCAAACGACTGTTAAGTATGTTAGGTTCAATGAATCTATTCTTGAATTCTACAAATTCTTTGTCTTTATCTACCATCTACCTTTTTCTACAGATCTACAGCAAATTACTACGATCTACTTGGAGTAAAACAAGATGCATCATTGGAGGAAATCAAGACAGCATTTTTTGACAAGTCCAAAAAGGTTGAGTGTTCTACCCCTCCCCCTTCTCTGTCTGTCTATATCCTCCTCCCCGCCTTCCTTCCTTCCTCACTCACTAATCTCATATACACATTGGCACTCACATTCTTAATTTGTAGTAATTCTCAGGAGGAACAAAGAGAGCTTGTATAGTTTAATGAGTGCAGCAAGACCGTCTCTGAATCATAAGAGGTCATTTATCTCTGAGATAAACCAAGTATCCCGGCCTCAACTGGAAGAGTCTCAGAGTCTTTAATTTGAGAATGATTTGAGGGCTTTAGGCCCCATGAGAGTCTCTCATGAGCGACGAGAGTCTTTTTCATAATACTCATTTTCCCCTCAGGGGGGCAGTATTGTTCCACAAAATGAATGCCTCATTAAACTCATTCAATAGTGTAGTATTCATTGGTATGTATGTTCGCATCATGTGTTTGTTGGTGTTTATTTTCAGTGTTATCATGTGTATTTTTACAGAAAGTGTTGTATATGTGCTTCATGTTTACGTTCATGCGTGGCACATGAGTTTATTTCTTCGTGCCTTGTCTATATGTGTCCTGTGTGTGCATGCTCTCTATCAGGGGATGTGGGAACAGGGGGGAGAGATAGGGGTCTCTTGTCCCATGAGAAAAACAGATTAGAGCTCTATGATAAATCTCTAGGGGACTGTGCAGTCGTAGGAGTAGGAGGAAAAGAAAGATTCACATTGATTAGACATTGAAGTATGTCAAGCAAGTTCTTTCCACGAGCAGGTTACTCAATCATGCCCCAAATGAACCTTTCATTTGCTCTCAGTCCAATTTTTCCACAGTTGAATCATGGCATTGCATAATCTAGACTCTCTAATGTGTTAAAGGCAAAATACTTGGCAACTTTCTGTAAAAGTTGTTCATTCATTCTTGCATTTTTTCCAACCCACCAAACTACTTTCCAGTGGGAATGATTTTTTTAAACATATTTTGTTCTTCTACACTCGAGTTTACATACAAAAACATACCTCAAATGGGAAAAAAACTGTCATGTTTCATGAATCAAAAATATTGCATTAACTTTTGAACAAACCCTCAATTTTGATGTGTGTTTGCAACATTGACAAAAATGTCTTGATTCTATTTGCTTTTAACACTTGCATGTATCTTCATTGAAGTATTGTATTATAAAGATGAGTAAGGCAAACAAGCGGGTTACTACTTCAACAGTGATCATTCAAAATGTGTTTTCATGGTTTTTTTTCATCCCACTGACATGTGTACTAAGTTCCGGGTTGCTGAATCATGTCTTTGTTGCCCCATTCAGGTGCATCCAGACAGTGACCCCACCAACCCCAAACTTCACAGCCAGTTTGTGGAGCTGAGCGATGCCTACAGGGTCCTGAGCCGAGACGGGAGCAGGAAGGAGTACGACCTCCGGCTCCGACACCCCTACCCAGGCAACCAACCCTTCAGACCAACGTCCACTCACACCTACACCCCCAGGTGAGACACCCAGCAACAATCCTCATGTACTTTCTCTTCTCCCAGCGCTTCATTCCCACACATCCCAACCAGCCCCTTCTCTGTGCCCGTGTTGACTCCACTCCACTGTGTCACTTAGTGCGGACCAGACGGAGCGCATGCGGTACTGGGAGCAGTTCCGCTACACCCAGGACACAGGCAATGAGCAGTGGGAGCAGAAGAAGAAGAGGAACATGCGACTCGTGGGCTACTGCATGCTGGTTATGGTGCTCAGTATGGGAGCCCACTTTGTTGGATTCAGGTGAGGAGGATGTGGTTTTGGTGTATTGTTGCTATTATTATTTTTATTAGTATTATTACTATATTTATTTATAATTTTAGTAATGTGCGTGTGTCTGTCAGTCAGCGTGTTCTCATGCTAATCTATCAGTTGCTGTTTCTGGGCCCGTGGGGGTGTCTGAGTTGACGCTTGTTATTCTTATTTGAGCATGAAGGTGACATTTTCTTGACATTGTATTGTTTATTTGTGACCTGAGATAACATCTCATTCAGAGCAGGACCAATTCAAATCAATATTAGTTTCCGCTGTGTATTTAAATTGTTGTGCTGAATTTATTCTCATACTTCGAGGGTTTGTTGCTAACAAGCGCCTGGCGTTTGTTCCCCCCACCACCGTGCCCAGATAAATCTCATTAATGTGTGCTCATGGCTGTCCCCAGACACACGCTCTGTTTTCTCTTCTGTAATCTGTGTTTTTGCATGCCGGGTTGACAATAATGGGGTCATATCACAGGAGCCACAGTGCATTGACTTGCTTTGTGATGATACAGACAGATTTAATTGCCAAAAGCCTGCTTTAGTCTGAGTGCTGGTAAATGGTAAAAGCTGTAGAGGTGACAATGCCATGGTACTTTAGGCTTCTATTAGGTTTTGTATATTTTTGTATATTGTGGTCGGAATGTTTATTTTTTGAGACCTATCACACAGGATGAGCTGACATCACGTGTTTCCTGTTTGAATGTCATTGTTCACCTCATGTAAGGCCAGAAAGCTACATGTTGTTTGAGTATGTGTCCATGTGGCTTTGTCTATTGTCTGTATGTATATTTCTTAATTCCCAGTGTGAAATATGTATGGTTCTTGTTGATCAGAAAACTGGAGGAGGTCCACAGTAACTTCATGGACAACAAGGACCGAGCTATCACTGAGATTTACAATGAGTCCAAAGAAAGAGCCAGGTGTGTAAGGACCTTTCAAGGATTTTAGAACACATTATGATATAATTTGGAGTGTTAATGAAATTATATAATGCCCTTAACATTGACCTAAAAGTCAATTTACTCCATGTCAAAGTTTTCCTGAATGGTAATGCATAAAACATAGGTATAGTGCCAAAGCATGGGCACACACACATACATATGCACAGTGAATTGTTAGCGAGACCAAAACTCTTACTGACGAGAGGCAATCTGAGATTTAGATTATATTTTGTTGGACAATGTGTGCTCCATGTACCCAGATCTTTTGCTCAGAATTTACTCCATTCTTAATTCAACCTGGTTGCAGGTGTCCGTTGCCTGTAGAACTTGTTATGAAACTGGTGTGTATTTCCTTTTGTCTTTTCAGAATGAATGGTTTCAAAAAACAGACAGAAATCCTGAGACAGAAACATGCTGAATTTCTTGAGAAATACAACGTGCGTAACAAGGACGATAAGTAGAATACTTGAAAAAATGAGTGATGGCTCTTGGAACCAAAGGACTTCTCCTCTGGTCCTCAGAGAATGCTACGTGTGGAAGCCGTTCTTGTATGAAAATGTGTTAGCAGTTAGCTGTGTTTTTTGAAGGAGTGTTTTTGAGCCATTCTTACCTGTTTGTCTCGGTTCTGATAACTGAGACGGAAAGTGTGTGAATTTGGTTCACCGAAGTGAATGTTTTTGGTTCTTTATAGGCACAAGTTCTCATTAACGCTCCTCACTTTGGGTGGGATAATGTAATGTCTCAGCCGGGGAACTGATTAGCAAAGAGCTGTTGAACTTTAAGCTTCAAAGGCATTTGCTTATCCAGTTCTGGACTCTGATTCTCATTTGGTTACACTTGCAGAAGCTGTGGTTGTATTTGGCATTCCAGACAAAATTGTACACTTGAGTTCTGTCAGTAGATATCTACACATGTATGATGCAGATGGGAAGTTTTGTGAGTAAGAGGATGGTGCTTTGCTACCTGGAAACCCACAGTGGAGGGACTTGCAGTACATGCAATCAATTTACAACTCAATCTGAGTTACCCCATGCAGTGCAATATTTGATTGTGAATCATAAAGATATTATGCCTCACTTGATAGGCAATGTTTTGGAGAAGGTTGTGTAAGTTGTGTATTTTAATTAAAGATAAAATAGCTCATACACTACATCACTACGTGTGAGCATGTGTGCAACTTGTGGTAATCAACATTACCACAGTGCCTTCATGTGTGGTAAAATAGTATTGTGTTGATTGCCTTAATATTTAAAAAATTTAACTGTTTTGTGCCATATTGCACAATAAAACATTGTCATGTCTCAACTGAAAATGGATTTGTCTCACTCCTTCCTTACAAATATCTTTTTCTTTTTATTGTAGTGTAGTTGCTGACTACCAGTCAGGTCCTAGATCCCCTTTAAATCAGCCCATTTGCCCTCATGCCCAAAATCATCCTCACAGGAAAATAGTTAAAATGATGGATCCCTTGACGGCTGAGGTGCAACAGCATGGCACTTTCCGGAATGTCTGGTACGGATGTTGACGTTCCCCTGTGACTCTGGGGCCAAGGACTCATTGGGATCAAGCTCAGATAACATGGTGGCCCATATGCAGGTGCTGGTCTCCACCACGATGAAGGAGATATGAAATGGGGTGGAATGACTCAACGGCAGCAGGCATTTCTTGCATCGTTTCATATAAAACAGACTAGTAGTTAGAGGTGCCACCAAGTAAACACAGACTAGACAATTAAACAAATGGACAACTCTGACCAAGATGCAAATCTATCCAAAGCATTTTTTCTGGAGGGTTAGTAATTGGGCATTGATGATCAGTGACCACCTCAGACCTCAGACGCTCTGAAGGTTTGCTTTATGGAATTGTGTTTGAGTATGCCGCCCGTGTCACCCGGTGCAGGGCAGAAACCACATAAGAGTAGATAACACAGCCCTCATCCCACTATCCCACATGTGGTTTGTGCTTGTTATAACCCAAACAGATTTAACTGTGACGTTGAGGGACATTTGGTGTGTGAGAATAATGCTCCATCAAAGGATTATGATGAAATTGGATCATTTACTACACAAACAGACTAGAAGGGGGTTTTGCACATTTTCTGTTCTTGTTGGATACAAGATCTTAACTGCTTGAACTGTGACCTAAGATGCATGCATTAAAGAGTTAAGCTACTGGGTTTTAATATTATTCCCTGGGTCTATATCCCTTTTAGAGACGACAGGCTAGGTTGAAGAAATGACCAAACGACGAGGAAAGTCGCGGTTAATCATCAACCGACCAACCGGGTCACGAATGAAAAGAGCGAACGTTACACCTGCGCCCACATAAGCGCGAATCAGGTCTGGCTAAAAAAGTTGGCAGTGCAATGGTTACGCGCAAAAGGAGAGTTGCGCCGCGTGCGCCTTCACTGTTCTGAAGGGCAAAGGGAATGAGGGAAACGGTCATAACAATTAAATATAGCGTTTTCTTCCCACGATGTAGCCTAGTTAATCTGTGTTTGATATTAGACACTGGTGTTTCAACGAGTATTTAGTTAGACCGCACAATCGTTTAAGTCAAAGAGAGGAGCGTGTCTTCAACGAAACGTCATCTATTTGACTTGAAAGCCATAGCCGGGGATAGACGATTTAACAGTGACCTCCAGTAGTCGTGAGATGTGCCGCGTGAGGCGGATCGGACCAGCCTGTCGTCAACGATTCACAGAGGACCACATGCATAGGCTACGCGCTTTCTTTTCTAGGTGGAATATCAAAACTATTATTGCCGGAATAAGGATTCCTATTTAGCTTGTAATTAACCATCGGTTGGTTTTTTTTCGACCTAACTGGGCAGCATCTATGAGAAAAGTCTTACCTGTCAATTCAGTCTGTTTCTGCAATCCTGTTTTACGAAAACTCTTTCATTAGGCCTACATTATAATCTACGGAAGACACATTTGATTCATTCGCCTCATTAGTAAAGTGCTATGATCTTTATTTTGTAGGCTATCCTACATAGGCTACTTGACAACCAAAATTAAAGCATTTTTGAAGCGCGTGATTTTAAGTAATAGTACCAAAGCTGACTGTTAAGTTGTCTTACTAACGTATGGTCTTCGCCCGTCTGCACAGGTAGACGAGAACGAACCCCATGAAGTTAGCTTAATCAGTCCAAAAGACCCATGCAAAGCCATGATGGGGGCAGTGACCGCTCAGTGTTTAGACGTCCTACACAGCAAATTATCACGGCTTTCACCTACTGGGTTACTCACTGTACAAAACTGGGAACAATGGATTTAAAAACGTATTGGTGCTTTTAGAAAGAATTCAAGAGGACATAAGCCTTTTATAATTTACAGAACTATTCCCGTGTCTTTGGAAAACTTAATAATGGGAACAAGACTGCAAGTTATCCTTGGAGTGTTTCAGTTTGTTTCTCTCACAGGAATACCCATATGTTGTGGCAAGGTATGTATAGCTATATTATTTTAGCTTTTTTTCCCTGGAAGGCTAAGCCTGTTAATCGAACCGGCTCGACCGCCCGATTGATATCAAGTTGCGCCAGCAGACTGTGACGACTTCTGAAACCTATGTTATCATCCTACGCAGGTTGTGATGTTTGCCACTCTGAGTCCATGGCATTTTTTTTCACGTTTATGATCTAAACATTTGTCCGTGGCGGCCACTGACATTTGCCTCAAGTGTTTTATACCATACAGCGTCACAGGAGGTTATGCGCTTCCAGCTCATATTTAAATCGTGACCACAAAAAAGGTCAAAATTCGGTGAACGCGCAGACAAAGACCACTTGGACATGGTCTCGCTGTGAGGTTGTGCTGATTCATTCTAAACGCCAAATTCTCTGAAGACATAGAAGTCTTGCTATTTAGCCAACACAGCTGCCACAGCTGGCTACTCAGGAAAAATACTTAGTCAGAAACATGTAATGGGTTACATTTGGACTAATAGAAGATACACACAAGTTACACGCAACTGGTTTCTAGTTCAATATTTATCTGAAATAGGTAGTCTAGCCTACTTATCTTAGCGTATAGGCCTATAGACTAGTGATCCAATGTTTTGGAGGGAATACACATTATTGCTTATAAGTAGGCCTTCGTTTTAAATCTGATGTTTTCTATTAAACTTGTTGATAGGCTATGAAGATAGTGTGTATTAAATATGTTCTAATTCTAATTCATCTAAACAAAATCTGATTGCTCCTGTATCTGTCAAGACCGTTATTGCACATGGATAAAAATCCACCACATATTGGAGAAAATAAATCCACCACAGAAAATGTAAGAATCACATGAGGGATGGATGACATCACACACATATTCTTGTCTCAGTGTTGTGCTGAATTGAGAACCTTTGCACTTATTGCTCACTCAGTGCCCTAGGTTTAACACATGAGTGAATTGTAACAAATCTAAGATGCCAATGTTGTATATTAATTAACTGACTGTACAATTGCACTTTTAGTATTAAATGATCTCGGTGCACAGTCACAGCAGTGATTTGACTGGGGACCCATTGTGCCGCTTTGATCTGTGTGCATGTGTGTTGGCATATTTAGTTGTACATGTGTGTAGCCTATGTGCCACTTTTGCCAGTGACTCACTCACGAGAGGGAGTTATCTTCCGCTTGTGATGATGTCACAGTCTGTGAGTCCCCTGAGTGCCAGGCCGGCTTCTGTCACCTCGAGCCGCTCTGCAGAATAGTCCAGTTGCTGCTCGCCATGTCAGCTGGACAGACTCAGACCAGAGGCACACTGGACGATGATTCAATTGAAATATTATACAGGAAAGCCCCAACTGGGGGACGTACTGTGTCTGCGCTTCTGTGGCATCAGCATCGGGAGATAGGGGGGAGGATCACGTCAGTGATGTTGAGAAAGCAGCTTTGCTGGGAGCGGGTGGGATGCTCTTCACAAACCTCAAAGGAGGCCGGGTAGAGTTGACGCAGAGAAGCCTGGATAGAGCGACTGCCTCTGCTGCAAGAGCTGGCACTGCTTTGATTTGTGTGTGTGTGTGTGTGTGTGTGTGTGTGTGTGCACGCATGCGTGTGTGTGTGTCTGTCCATGGCAGTGCCAGTCTCCTTTTGAGCTTAGATCTTGGCCCCGTATTTCACAGTAGTTCTGATGCCAGTGAAGTTTGTGTGTGTGTGTGTTTGTGTGAAATGGTGGTGGTGAAGAAATGATCTGCCCCTTCCCTCATATTACAACACGAACACCCACTGGGTTTGCTGGCAGCCAGTCTGCTCTGGCCTTCATTTTTGGTGCTCAATAACATTGTTGAAACTGTGTATATCTGAAAAGGTAACAAACGAGTCACGTGAAAATTTAAAATAATCTCTCCTCGTCTCCCACCGTTTGGGTCTGCAGTCCTTCCCAGTGTAATCTCCTCTTCCCTACTTCATCGTTCCTCCCTCCTTCACTCCCTCCCTCCCGTGTGTACTTGATATCCTCCCTAAGTTGTTTGCTCAATTGTTTTGATTTATTCACATGTATATGTATACTAGAGATGTGTGTGGTGGATAGTATGTAAGAATATAGTTGTCACTTGTTAGTTCCTAGAATATCAGAAACAAACACACCGCGCACACGCACACATACACACAAACATGCACAGCCATACACCCCCGCACACACAGAGAGGCAGAGACCTGGGCAAAGGCAAATGTGGTGACAAAGAGGGAGGGGGAGAGGGGGCAGAGTTTAGAGCAAAGTCTACATTCCCTTGACAGTGACCTTGTTCTAAAGCCCAAACCGGTTAGTATCCAGCCAAGGTGTGTGTGTGTGTGTGTGTGTGTGTGTGTGTGTGGGCACTCTTCAGATTTTCACGCTTGGCCAATGGTTCCAGGTTGAGATTCAAAAATGACCGGAATTTACAGTCCAAACAAAGGTCACATTTACTATAGCACTTCATGCATGTTGAAATGTTATGACATTGCCTGTATAGTGTTTTGGAGCAGTTTTCCCCCTAACATTTTCTCCTGTTTCTCCCCCCTCTCTTTTAGCTAACACAGTGGCAACCTACAGAACCCCACAGATCTAGAGAAGGTAGTTATTCCTTTCGCTTTGACACAACATGCTTATTCATGATCAGATGGATGAACATGTATAGCTTCTCTATGCGGCAGATTTAAATAATGCCTACTGTCTTTGCATCCTGGAAATCTAGCCTTGAATCACTAAAATAGATGCTCTCCAGAACTCTAACCGGCTCTGTAATCAGCAGCTAAAATTGAGCACAGCTCTTTGAGCCAATCAGAAAACTTTTATTCTCACTGCTATTCCTGCCTCCCATTTCTTGAGTGCGCACAGCACTTGTCAGGAGAGGGACTCCAGCAGGGACTCACGGGAGTTAGCAAGCTCCCAGCTGGCACATGCAATGCTAATGATTTTTCTTGGCCTTCTGTTTTCCATGGCCCTTTGCACTCTGTTGTCTGTTTCAATGAGCTCTCTCTTTCTCACCCACACACCCTATCACACACACACACTCACACACACACACACACACATGAAACTCTCATACACATACACTCTGTGTTAGTCTGTAACCTATGCTCACCTGGTCTCATGTCCTCCATCACTCCACTCTCACACTCTACTTTTCTCTCCTCCTCTCCTCCCCTCTCTCCTCCTCTCCTCCCTCTCTGGTGAAGTGGTGAAGTGGATGGACGTGTACCAGCGGAGCAGCTGCCAGCCGCGGGAGGTGTTGCTGGAGGTGTGGCGGGAGTTCCCAGAGGAGACGCACCTCCTCTACCTGCCCTCCTGTGTGCCCGTGCACCGCTGCGGGGGGCTGCTGCGCCGACGAGGCCCTGGAGTGCGTGCCATCCCGCACCCATACACTCACCATGGAGGTACGGACGACTCCATGTATACACACACACACACACACACACACACACACAAACACAGACACACACAGAGGAGCAGAGGTGCTCTCATGTAGTTCACACACACACACACACACACACACACACACACACACACACACACACACACACACACACACACATGGGCATGCACACACATACTCACACAGACAGGATTCCATGGATGTTTACACACACACACACACACACACACACATACACTCACATGCAACCACAAGCTCAGTGTGGAGAGACAGAGATTTACATCCATGCTCACACTGAAGAGAAACTTCACAGACATGGACATGTACAGACACACATACTGACACGCTCTTACTCCAGAGCAGCACTTTTCAACCAGTCGTGAAGCCTTTGCTGCTGGTCCCTGACAATGCATTCAGTACTGTGGCCCTGTAGGGGATCACCCCTCAGACACCTCTGGTTGCTTCTTGGTCAGAATGGTGGTACCTAGATCACAATCAGTTTAAAATTACTTTCTCACATACACACACACACACACACACACACACACACACACACACATACACACACACACACACACACACACACACACACACACACACACACACACACACACACACTGTTGGCTATGGTGATTGTGTGCACTCACACTCACAACACTCAACTCACCTTCCTAATGTTGCCCTGGAAGTAAGTCTCCACACCACAGTTCAGACACATCCAGACACACACAGACATTCCCTAAACAGGAGGAGGGCAAAGGTTATGAAGGTAAGAAGCAATACATCACACTCTTTCTCCCTCGTCTTTTTACCTCCCTCTCTCTCTCCCTCTCTCTCTTTCTCCCTCTCTTCCACTCTCTCCCTTGTCTATCTTCTATACACAAACACGTTAGAAATCAGTATTGACACACACTCACTCGAAAACATGCCTCCTCCCCCCACGTACATTCTCCACACACACACACATACACACACTCACTCATGCACACACACACACACTCACACCACGTGCCTGAATGTGAGCCATACATATTCAGATAAGGGTAAAATGTGAGTCCTAATGGACAGGAGCTGGACTTTGTGCACGTTCGTGCTCTGTATGTATAGAAGGTGTTAGTGAATAAAAGATGCTGTCATTACTATGCATGCCAGTGCAGCATGCCACCCCGATGGTGATTCGTGACCATGGCTTTCCCTCCCTTCCTCCCTCTCAATCTCCGCAGTTGATGAAGACCTCATACATGAAGCATGAGATGGTCCAGCTCCCCTTCACCGAACACACTCAGTGTGAGTGCAGGTGAGCATGCGTGTCCACATCCAAATCCTCAACCTCATACACACACACACACACACACACACACACACACACACACACACACACACACACACACACACATGCACATGCACATGCAAACATACATGCAAATACATTCTCATCAGTACAACTCTTGTCCTACCAATACAGTGAATACTTGGCCACTCTTTGGAGAGTACGCTCCCTCCTTTGCATATGCATATTGACCTCCCCGCTTGGTCCCAGTGGAGCACGTTTTTTTGTACAGAATCCGAAAGAAACGCCCCCATTTGGCTCGCTGCCTGATTTTTATTATAAGTCATTGAGAGCATCATCTCAAAGGACCATTCAGAGATTGAGGGTTGGGATTAGGGTTTAACCCAGGGTCTCAATGAGAGTCTGTAGACTGGGTTCTCCCATGCAGAGCATTTAATACTGTATGGATTCTATATCTCACACGGGGACTTTCAGTGAAATCCCAATATAATGAGCCTGGTTTGTGTTTCTTATAGTCATTATGGTAATGTATGTAAGATGAAGACACACACACATTGTTCTGTGATTGAATAGATTTATGCTATATGTTCTATATCCAGAATTCTTTCCAAACCTAACTTTTAATGTCTACATGTTGTTTCTCTTTCTCTCTTTCTGTGTCTCTGTCTCTTTCTGTCTGGTTCTTTGCAGACCAAAATCAGACATGTACACCCCCCCAACCAGGTACTAAGTGTGTGTGTGTGTGTGTGTGTGTGTGTGTGTGTATGTGTATGTAAGAGAATTGTTGCTTTTGTCCTCCACTTGAAATCCCAGTCACCAGATAACATCATTTTGTTCTCTGTCTGTTGTAGTCTTTCTTTTCTCTGCCCATTCCTCCGCCTCTCTCTCTCTCTCTCCTGGTCTTCCCTCTCACTGTTGTTTGCGACTCCATGGTGATGGCTGAGATCATTTAGCTAATTGACTGCGAATGAGGGGAAACTACTTGCACCATCAGACACTGGTTCTCCCTAATCTCATCCTACAAGGTCTTAGGATAGGATTTTCACGATGGACAAAAACAAGATGTTCCAGTTGCTTGCAAACTGTAGCCACCCAATGTAAACACATGGTCGAAAATAGCTGTGATTAAGTTTACATATGTAACGTTTTCCTCAGGCCATTCTAAGTCACTTTGTGTGGAGGCCCCCATTATACAGTACCTCTCCTGCCCTGGCAGTCAGGCCAGCTGGCCAGTGTCTAGAGTCTCTGGATGGGTGTCAAAGTCTCCTGCGTTGGGAAAGAGGACATCCATTTTATTGCTTAATTAGGCCAGTGGCCTCTTAGGGGCTCTTAAAAAAGTTGGAGAATAACTTGAATCAGAGAGGGAGGAGGAAGAGAGAAAGAGAGAGATGAGTGTGTGTGTGTGAGAGAGAGAGAGAGAGAGAGAGAAGGCTCCAGGCGAATGATGCATGAGTTTTGTTTTGAAAGAAACTAGCTTTTTACGAATCCCCGCTGACTGGAGGTCACTGAGGCAGAGAATGCACGTATATAGAAGGAGATAAATCACTGCACTTCTTAACCTCTTTTTGACACCGAACAGCACATTTCTCTGGTCATGTGAACGCACTCCCAAATCCTCATATGTTTCCTCACTTTCCCTCACACACATGATGTACAGGATTTTAGATGACTCTGAAGAAATATCTTTTGTGCTAATCCCTATGAGGAGTGACGGGCACAGCCAGCGCTAACGTGTCTCTTTTTGTTTCCTCTCCAGGCAGGAAGATCACCGGCCGACACGGAAAGACAGAAAGAGGGAGCGTGGAAAATCGCGACGAAAGAAAAACCGGAGGATCAAGCCCACGTACGTCCCTCTCACCTTCCAAATGTGCTTCGCAGCTCACACCTCCACCCCCACCTGCCAGATTTGCCCTAGTAATACAAATGTGCAGCGGTGTTGATGTGTGTACCTGCACGTAGGCATTCCCACACAGCCCCCCTCCCTCCCTCCCTCTTCACAGCTAGACTGATGAACGAAAGAATCCAAATGTTTTCCTTTTCATTTCCTTTCTCCTTTTCATTCGTACGGCCCCTCGTCAGTCACGTCTGACCGCCTCGAGTCAAGGTCAGTCCGTTTAGACAGTGTGTCCCTCACTGCCATCCATCATCCAGCATGCTTGCATTGAGTCGGTGGCAGGTGTGAAATCAGGCTAATTTGCTCCCTTATAATGCTCAGTCGCTGTCTCCCAGCCGACTGGACAGAGAGCCACTTAAGTCGAGACAAAGATTGATTCTCCCCTTAATTAAGTCACTCAGCTGTATATTTCCTCTTTCAGGCCTGGGCTTAGTTCAGCCAGGGAGAGTGACAGCTCCTTCTCCCAGGCGACCAATTAGAGTAGCTTGAGGCGGCGTTTCAAAGTCCTGGGTGGACTCTGACCTCCACACCACAGTCTTTAAAATCGTCGTCTATCTCAACTGTGGCAGCGCATGGCTCTGCCTCCATGTCCCAATGCATTGCACCCAGCATTTTTCCCCAGAGCCATGGAAATGACTTTGTGAGGATGTAAGCTGTATGGTTTTTTCCACAGTCAGACGGCTTAACTGCTATGGAACCACTGCTGCTGACTCCAATTTTATGGAAATGTGTGTTAATGGAAATGAGTGAATGAGTGCATTTGTGTCCATTTTTAAGAAACTAACCCATCTTGTTTGAATGATAATCATTTCCGTTAGCTTCCTCTTTCATTTTTGTAGTCAGTATAAGCAGCGACAGTATAGCAGTTTTGTCCAACATTAGATAGATAGATAGATAGATAGATAGATAGATAGATAGATAGATAGATAGATAGATAGATAGATAGATACTTTATTGATCCCCAGGGGAAATTCAAGAAATTATGATACAGTTAAGACAGTTGTCTGAATGAATCACACAGATTTTGCTCATCTTCCCTCCAACACAGACGGCCAGTTTGGACCACTGGTCCTCCTAGTGTTGCCCCCATGCCCAGCACCCCTCCTCCCCCCGCGATGGTGCAGTGCGCGCCCTGCCCCGGGCGCTGGCGGACCCTCGACCCCCAGTCATGTGAGTGCCAGTGCAGGCTGAGGGAGACGGGCTGCACACGTCGAGGAAAAAGACTCAACCAGCACAGCTGCAGGTCAGACACTGGGCACAACTGGACACAACTGTCCCCCTAATCCCCCACACACACACAGACACTTAGCAGTGACCTGATGTCATGTTATGGACCCAAAATGGAGTTGCCTCTGTACTTCATGGCTTGATGTTTGCCCTTGTTGTCTTCTCCTTTCAGGTGTGAACCGGTGAGGGAATGATGTTGATGAACACTCACTTCCTCCTGGTTATAACCACTGTTGGCCCTCATAGCTTTAAGGAGAGGAGAGGAGAGGAGAGGGATATGCTTCTCCGGGTGTTGGGAGGACAGTGGGGGGCGGTAGGGGCAGGTGGGTGGTGAACTTCCATAGACTGTGAAAGAAGACTGTGGGACAGGGAGTGTGTGCTGTTGACTTTCTCATGATCCCTCTCCACTAAACAAAGCCATCCACCACAGCATCTGCAGATGCCCTGATCTACCTATGTGTCTGTGTCTATGTTGTGTGTCTTCCAGGCTTGCCACATACTTGCTTTGATAGCATTTGCAGCTGAACGTCACCATGTGTATAGACAAATATATGATGTTGCTTCTTTATGAGGTTAAAGGGTAATGTAGACAACGTAAATGTTTGAAAAAGGGAAATGACCCGAACATGTCAAGGTCTCCTGGGCACAAGACTCAAATACCAGGACTATTAGAAGGGTATGGAAAGGATATGTTATTACCCTTGATGGCAAAATGGGTGTGCAGTTTTAACAGATCTAACCTGAAATGGATTTATTGCAATCCTAGCTTTTTGCTTATAAGGGTTCTAAATGTAGGTTACAAATGACAAATCTAGGGAATTTTACATCTACTACTTTAACTTAGTATAAACTGCCTGTGGAATTGAAATTACTTGAATGTCGCCAGTTGCCATATGAATGCTTCTACGTGAGTCAGGCTTTCCACCTAACATAGTTACACACTTATGACAAGATACCTGACAATTGAGCATACAACAGTTTAAGACAGTTGTAGGTTGCAGAGAGATTGGCTGTATTGAACGATAAGAGAGCTACTGTTGCAATGCAGTAGAAGAGAATAGCGTCATGTCTGTGGTATATAGGATTTAAACATGGCAGATGTGATCATCACTGCAGATATAGTGGATGGTGTGTGTCTACACTGGCCATGCTGATTTTAACTGTGGGCTCAGGATGGTTGGAAGAGATATCTGTGTGGTCCATAGGTCTGCTCACATATTCATGGCCTCATCACGGCCCCGCAGATTACATCACTGAGTCTGTTTGTGTTTGTGTTTGTTTTGTTTGTTTTTTTCCCCCTCCATCTTTCTTTTTTTCTGTTAGGATTGAAAGAGCCTTGAGCTCTGGCTAGGCAGTGAGGGGAATGTCAATAGTAAGGGGAACTGGCCTTATTCCAAGAGTGCTGTGAGACACACACACACACACACACACACACACACACACACACACACACACACACTCAGTCGTACACACACACACACAGTCAATCTTACTTTCAATTGAATTAGTCCCTTTGATTCATTCCTTTTTAATTCATTACAGCCACTCTGAGTAGTCCACACAATCTTAACCACCACATCCTAAGAAAAGCTATAATGTCATAATCAGTCTCTTTCTCGCTCTCTCTTTTCCTCTCTCTCTCTCTCATACTCACACTCACACACACCTCATACTCATTCTAGATTTGTAGACATGTGCGTTTGTGTTATTGTCCTTATGTTATTTTAGCCTCATTCTTTTGCAGATAGTATCCCCAAGACGTGTTTCTTTTGCACGCAGTGTTTCTTTGTTTCTCTGTTTTTGTTTTCTGTTAATCCGCCTGCACAGAATCTGTCTGGGTGGCCTAGTATGTACACATTTGGCATCCACACACATGTCTGTGTTTGGACTGAATTTAAACAGGGGAGAAAGGGGAAGGTTAAGCAGGCCAGAAAAAGAGAAAAAACTATATAGTGTATTAATCAACAGCAGCGTCAACTCTGAGCAGTATGGGGAAAAAGATCACAAAGTCACTCATGTGTTTGTGAACATACTGTTTGTGGACTGGATTGAACTGTACATTATCTGGAGTTTAATATATTTATTTTTTATATTGAGTTTTATATTGAGCTATGCATTATTTCTGTGAATTTGTGAATTTAATTGCTACTGTGACAACACACAAACAATCAGTGTTCTACATGGAGGACAATTATCAATTTATACATTTATACATAATGGTTGGTGATTAGACTGTGGTTAATATTTAAAGATTTACAGTTGCATAGATATTAGTATATTTTGTTAATGTCAAACATTTTGTAGTGCCTATTATTATAAACCATATAAGAGGTGGAAGCCTGTTTCAAAGGAAGATATTCTACAAGCACTGAATTTCTTATGAGTTCATAGCCAAACTTAAGTATGCCGTTTTCTTCACGCTAACAATATTTTACATGACCTCTTTTTTGTTATTAAACAGAGGCATTGGACCCAGCAGTGATGATGACGATATTATATTGTTAAGTTTCCCGATGGCTATTCTGCTATCCAGGGAGGGAAATCAGACAGTTGCTAATTTGAATAATACCCATGTCCAACAATGGGCTCTGTTGTGCTTTTCACATTCCATATCAAAACATACACATGTGTGCACGTCCCTCTGTTTGCAGTATGTGCCCATTCATGTTTTAGCTGTCTGTTTATGTGTGGGCCAGACACGGTGGATGTCTCCTGTTTCTCCTCTCTTGGTTCTGGTTCTTTTCTTCCCTGTTTGTTTTGGCTGAAGTGTCACAACCCTAACACCCCATCATTATGTGACAGAACAGAGGCTCGTGTAGGGTCAGTAGGTGTGTGGTATTTCAGGCCCTTCAAATGGATATCGGGGCAGTTAAGCGAACAGACGCACTAGCAGTTTAGACACTATTATATTTATACTGGGCCCCATTTTTCTTTTCATTTTTAGAACATGCAGTTGAACTCTCTCTCTCTCTCTCTCTCTCTCTCTCTCTGATCCCAGAGACTTTGGTATGACCGCTCTTACTTTTGCACTTTTGACTTGATAGGTTCAGTTCAAAAAGGGGATAATCTAACCAGCGTACAACACAGCCCCTTCATTAGTTTGGCATTTTGCTGGCTACTTCAAAGGCAGGCATCCAGACTATTTAGTCTCTAGCTCGCTACAATGTCTTAATTGTATGGCTAGCACCCCCAAAAAAAAAAATCATTAGAAAAACATGTGCAAGGGGATCCCCCCTCTCTCCCTGCCTATGCGTCTGCACATCATGTAGACTTTTGTGTATAAACAGACAAGATCTATTCCGTGGCAGCCAACATAGACAAAGTGGAAGCTGCAGTGTAGGTCAGACTGTGTAGAATATGAATGTACTGATCCTGTATCTGGATTGCACGCCCCTCAGAAACAGTATACTGTGGTAGGTAGCACAGCATCCATGCCCGCCATTTAAGGTCAGTGTTAGTGCAGATTTTAGTTGATGTGTTGATGTGTCCCATAGTAAGCTATATACCTGAATACAGTGTTCAAGTTCAAACAAACAGACCACTGGTAGTGCTACAACCCACCCAGAGCCTATTTTTTGATCTATAATGTTACCTGTATTTCCTCTTGTATGATAATGTGTGTATTATATGATGTTAATGAATACTACTGCTGCTGCTGCACCATTTGTGCCCTTTATCATAACATTATGTGTGTATGTGTGCAAATGTTCAAATCAAATTTGTGCTACAATATACAACAATGCCGGTCTTAAAATGCATATGTGATCCGCTTTTATGTGTACAGTATGTATATAAGCTCCCATATCATTTTACTTAGAAAAGAATCAAGAACTACCTGTGACATATTACAATGTTTTTGACACTATTAAAGGGAAATGTCTTATTTTTGAGAAGGGTGTCATTATTTACTGGTTTGGACAGCTGTATGCCTTCTCAGCCTCCCACTGTAACGTAACCTCCTGCTCATTTGATTTACTCCTTCATCTCTCATTTCATCCCCCTTTCTCATCCTCCCTTTTTATATCCCTCCCTTGTTCTCCTCATTTCGTCTCTCTTTTAATGGTAATGAAAGACAAACAGGGTGGTAATTACCGGCATGTGCTAGGAGGCAGCAATGGAGGGAGGGGTAGGGCACCGGGAGGTGGGTGCGAGTGGTGTGATGTGAAAAATAATATTATCTCTCGGCGTCCTCGCCCTCCTCCTCCTCCTGCCCGCCAGGCTGCTGAGTCAGGGGACAGGCGCCCCATCTGTCTGTCTGTCCACTCGCACTCCGACTGGATGGGCACTGCTAACCAGCCAGGCCTCTACTCTCTCGCCACGCGGCCAGACGGTCCTCTCTGGCTCCTCGCCGCCCGTGTCAGCAGTCGGTGCCAGACCGTGACGGTGGGATGTCTGGGCAGTCTCTGAGTCATTCATCATGGGGAAGCTCGACACAGGGTGTTAGGTAGCACAGCCATCTTGCAGCTTCGTTGCATCATTATTGTGGGCTGTTAGGGTGAACCTATTCGCCAGCAGCGCCGTGATTTCTAATCTCTCCCCTGAGAGGGAGTCCTAAATCTAAGAGGTCAGACGCTCATCACACACTGACGTGGCATTTTCTCCCCACTGCAAAATATGGCCTCATTTTTGCCACTGTTTGGAGGTGACTGAAATATGACAGGTGAAATAATTCGACGGCTGCTCTCGTCACGTGGCCCCTGCGAGGATGCAGAAAGTTTCTGTGCGCCTGTTTTGTCTGGAAGGAGACAGGACCCATTCAGAGGCTCCAGAGCAGATGCTGCTGCCTTACTTGCCAGTCAGGGCATGCTGCCAAGCCTAAATATAGCAGCTGAGCCGGCATACGTTTGAGGGGAAAAATGGATGAGATTAGAAATGAACGAAACAGGAGGAAGATAGAGATGGGAGGGTGAGTGGAAAGGATTCAGGGAGTGACAGAGAGAAAGAGGGAGAGAACAGACTTGGGGGAGAGGAGAAAAAGACCGAGCGAAGGAGAACAGGAATGAGTCATCCAGGAAGAGGCTGATGCTGGAGTGCTGCGCTCTGCCACTCCTGCTCAGGATTACTCCATGGCTCGTACACATGGAAATGCTTGGAGAGAGAATGCCTTGCTCTCTTGACAACATTTATGACATGTGTATTTAAGTCTAACTTAAAAAAGTATGTCTGCCACAGTTTTTCAGTGATAGTATAAATAATAAATATGATGCTTCAATCATTTAGCCAATACACTTTATAGACACTTTCCTTTTTTTTCATTTCCATCCATAAACATTGCCTTGTGTTTTTTTCCACTGCTGTCTTTGTGAAGAGCGGCGCTTTGCTAATGATAAAACCCTCACTGTGTTTATGTGGCGACCTTTTGTTGAGGCAGCTGTGTTGGAGCAGGTTCTGGGCCCTATCTGGACAGCATGAATGTGTGTGTTTTGATGGTATCTCAGACAAAAAAAGACTAACAAAGTCAGTGTATGTTTGAAAACACGCGCGTGTGTGCGTGAGAGAGAATAGGTGTGGGCCAGTGTTCAAAGTGCTGTGAGTCTACATGTGTGCTGTTAAAGGCCCTATCTCACTCACAGGCCTTTCTAATGTTGTGGAACCGCCATCTGTGATGTCAGGAGTGTGTGAATGAAACAACAAAAGTGTGTTATCTTCCACATGAGTATGGACCTTTTACATTTTATTTTACTACTGTTTTTACTTCAGTAACACAGTCCAGTTATTTCAATGTTCACATAGGCCTCTGTTCCTGATTAATCTGCAGTTGGACTTCTTTCAGCATCATTGCAGCACCATGCAATGTCTGCCAGTCATTAGTACAAAAGTGACTACATCAGAAAACATACTTAGAGAAAACAGAGCATGTCAGACGACAGAGAAGAGGACATATCACTTGTTCTTAACATGCTGGCTCTTGTTAGTCATCCATGCGGGTGAGTTTGGGAACTAGAGTTAGTGGACTTGTATGACAGAAGATAGGTAGAATGTTATCTATTGCCCCCACCCAAACATGTCTCCTTCCCTCTCTCTCTTTCTTTGCTGCGCTTTCGCCTCCTCCTACATAATATTATCATTACTCCGTTGGTCCGTTATCCTGTGAACATTCATATCCACTTTCCATTTCTTCAATTTGTGATTATGAGTAGCCTATGCCATGATATCTTCTCAAAAGAAAATGCAAATGTGAAAAACATGTTACACTCACGATGAATCACCTGTAACTTCATAAATCATGGTCAACAGAAGTGTGCAGGCTCATTGAGCCCAATTATTATATTGAATTTCACAATATAAAAATAGTTAACAGCGGCTCCTGGTGGTGATCTGAAATTCTACAGCAGTTGCTCTTTTGCTTACACATTGTGCGCGTGCGTAAACGGGGACGTGGCAATGACGTCAAGATCCGGAAGCACCCGGACGGAAAGTGAAATACAGGACTTGGGAAAATCGAGAGGCCTTTTTATGTGAAAACTCACCTTTGTACAACATTAACAGTAAGTTCGAACGGCTCAAATGGCATCAAGCAACCCGAAGCCTTTTAATGGATTGTTTCCGTCGAGAGACCATCGGAACACATCTGTTTAATTTCGAGTTTATCGCCTGCGGCTAACTACCCATTAGGCTAACCATATAGCATACGTAGCTGCTGCGAAGGGTTTTTGGTAGCACTAGGTAGCAAGCTAAACAGTTCACCAGCGGCATTTAAATAGCTACGGTTGTCGTCCGATAACTGTACTGTTGAAATACGTAACACGGTGTAATTTTAAACGTCAGACATTGATTAAGATGTGAGTTTCATTAACCTTTATTAGTTAGTCGAGTGTAAGTTAAAGAAACCCTGCTCTAGGTTGCTGACTTAATCCAATAACATGAACTGTTAGTGGTTAAAATCTGTTAGTCTGGTTACGTCGGACTCTATACTTAGGTTTCTTCCAATACGCTTATCGATTGTACACGTTTCGAAATGGATACACAGCTCTCAGATGACAGATCTTCGTAGTCAAATACTGTAAAACAGGAGTACAGTAACGTTATACGTATCCTAAATGCTGTTCTCGGTGTTTCAGTCTAGTCTGATGACTGTGGTTGTCCAAAACGCTGAATTTTACTGAAATTCTGTGGGCTCATAGAGACCAGTATTGGAGCTCAGATGAGTGTCTCCTTCTCTATTCCAAAGCAACTTGCCAGGGTGACCTCTTCACGTTAGGTTAGAAACCCCTTGATCGCCCTAATTGTTATCGCTGCATACCAGTACTCTGGGGAGGGTATACACAACTAGGTAGACTTAATTGTTAATAGCACATTCTTTCAAATATGACGATGAACAGGAAACGAATTTACAGTCCATATATTGTCATGTTGACATGTGCACTTGTTCTCGGGCTTGTTTTCAAACTTCAAAATAGAGATGACTCAACTTCAATGTAGGGCATATTGTCATAGCAACGTGTGCCATCTCCTATTCTCAGATGCTCAGTTTTATTCAGTTGATTTGCTGAGAACAAAACATGTGACTGTAAGTGATGTGTGATTGATATGTGAGACATTTTTTATTTCTCTAGATGATGCTTGGAGGGAGAAGTCAACACTCATCACCACCAGACTCCTAGGGTAGGCCTGAAGAGGTTGTGCCACATTTGACCCAGTGCTAGTGGGCTCACGCCGAAACTCTCACCTGCTGGCTGAAACAACCACGCCTTTCTCTGTCACCTG
Source organism: Alosa alosa (assembly GCF_017589495.1). Taxonomy (NCBI): domain Eukaryota; kingdom Metazoa; phylum Chordata; class Actinopteri; order Clupeiformes; family Clupeidae; genus Alosa; species Alosa alosa. Next base: position 6,443,460 of record NC_063209.1, read on the forward strand.
ACGGGCTGCTGGCTTCGCCCATCATGACCTGCAGAGATCGCACTCTGGAGTTCCAGTCCGCCTGCAAGTCCCTCCAGGGCAGACAAATACAGGTGCGCTTGCGATGTTGGACCAGGGCCCACTGATGTAGTGACTGAGTCACACTCTGAGTTTGCAAAGGTGTCCTGTTCCTCAAGTTTAAGTGCTAATGGCCTCTAGCTGACGTGCTCCATATTTATACAGTGCTGTACCATGTTGTTATTGTGCATTGCCAACTATTTGTGATATTTTATTATTGACCTCAGAGATGTTCTTTAGGACTTGGGAGATGGAAAAGGGGAAATGATTAAAGGCAGTGGAGAATGGCTTTAGCATGGTTTGTTGGCCTGAGGTGTCCAGTTACATGCAGTGCAATGTGACTAGTCTAATTTAAGTCACCAAGTCTGCCTAGGTATTTTATATTATTATTAGTTATTAACTTTGAATATAATATTATTGCATGTCATTCCTTGTTCTTCATTGTTAACTAATATATATTTGACGGCTCCTGATTACCGTGTCATTCCATTCTCTTCCTTGTTCACTAGTAAAATATGATGGTTTCTGTTTCTGTCTCTTCCTTGTTTTCATTTTCTTTTCAGAATGGGACTCCTTCAAGTAAACCAGCACTCAATGCCCTCAAACAGCGCAGTGACTTCACTCTTATGGCAAAGTAAGGCGCAAAGATTTTTTCCCCTGTCATAGACTTGTTTGTTTTGATATGGTCTGCAACACATTAAATCATTAAAATGAGTCAGTATCCCTTATGACGTAAGAATCTGAGGATCCTGTGTGATTGTTTCTTAATGTTTCATTTCAGTGGAAGTTTTAATGTGTTTACGTTACATTGTTTTCTGTTCCTCTCCCCTCAGGAGAATTGGAAAAGACCTGAGCAACACATTTGCCAAACTGGAAAAGCTAACAATACGTAAGGTTTTGTTTTAAGTCTTATTTTGTTTTAAGATTTCATGAGGAAATATGATAAATAGCTATTAATTCAAATGTCATTTAATTGCAGTGGCCAAAAGAAAATCCTTGTTTGACGACAAATCTGTTGAAATAGAAGAACTGACCTACATTATAAAACAGGTGAGTGGTTATATTGTCCCATCTGTATGCTAAGCTCATGTATCAATGCACTTGCTCAATGTAATTACTTTGTATGAAGAGTTACCTTAAATACCATCATCCCAAAGTTACACGAGGCTGGTGCAAACCAGGGAGATGTTTTGGGGTGACATTTTTAAAATGCACTTTTGTTTTTTGGTTCATTTGTTTCGTCTGCCTCGCACTTGCAGGACATCAACAGCCTCAACAAGCAGATAGCACAGCTGCAGGGGCTTGTGCGCTCCCGAAGTGGACAAAATGGCCGGCACGTTCAGACACATTCCAACACCATCGTGGTTTCCCTGCAGGTTTGTTATATGATTTGCTCCCTCTGAAGTGCTCTGATCTGGAACCAATCTAAGATGCTAATCAATGTTGTGTGTTGGGATGCTTACAAACAGTATGTTGTTACTTGCAATGATTTTTTTTTTTTTTTTTTTTTTTTTTTCATTTTCAGTCAAAGCTGGCATCAATGTCAAACGACTTCAAATCCGTATTGGAAGTCAGAACTGAAGTAAGGAAAATGTTTTTATTGTTATCAACCCTGAGTGAATCATTCTTGCAACATTGAAGCTGAAGTTTGTTCACTTAATGAATTCAAAGAAACCAGAAAATTGTGGAATTGATTGTTTCATCATTTTCAGAACCATGTTTTACTCTTTCTCTTTATGGCTGCTGTTTTTCTCAGAACTTAAAGCAGCAGCGCACCAGGAGAGAACACTTCTCAAACGCCCCGGTGGCTGCCTCCCCTCTTCTGGCCAATAACTTCGGTGAGAGAGAACACTTCTGAGAAAATCAGGAATGCTTTCAAAACATTGCTGACATGAATCCTATCAAATTTCAGCTGGTGACATTGAATCGTAACCCAGAAGAGTCAACAGTAGATTTTATCGGTGTCAATCTAACGGCTTGGGAAAACAAAAATGTTTATTTTGTATCTCTGTCTCTGTCTGCTTTCTGTGATGGTAGGGAGCTCCGTGTTGCTGCAGGATGAGTCGCGGAGCATGGGAGGTGAGGTCTCTATAGACATGGAGTCCCAGGCCAACCCCCTCCAGCTGCAGCTCATCAATGAGCAGGTAACACCAATATCCAAACACAGCAACGTCCTTGGCCTTAACTCTGTAATGTAAACCCACGGAGATAAAGTGTCGGCAACTCCAGAACATTGCTCAGGAGTTAAGAATCAGAAGTCACAGCTCCATCAGTTGTCTGCCATAGTTAATTTCAACCATCAGCTGTCCATATTTTCGTAAAATAAGATGACCACTTATTCATCTAGATTTTTCACTCAAACCTCCCAGGTGGCTTCAAACTGTCTTCACATCACTGGCCATGGTATCCAGGGTTTCCCGCAGAAAATTGGTTAGTCAAGGTGATAGGGTGGCGTTTGTGGGGGCAAATGTGCAAAGGTGATCACAGTCACTGTTTATGGCAGAGCTGACAGCATTGCTACAAGCATCCTTCTTGGTTTTAAAAAGAACAATTCAAGGGCCCTTTGATAATTGCACTCTTTAACAAGTGCGGACCATTTATGCTTTCATGCAGACTATCAGACTGTTGCCCTGCAGCCTGTTCCGAAAGTCTGTCTTAATCTATACACGGAGAGTAGATGAAGTTTAGATTATTTTATACTTTTGTGTAAGATTTACAATTTTGAATTAGAATGTTTGGCGAACGATGATAGATAGCGCGATGACATTCAACCACCAGATGCCGCTGATCGGATGCATCACATGATTATATAGCCTAGGCCCACCCGTAAATCCTCAAATTATGGCCGGAATAATAATTGCCAGAAGTAGCCTTTGACTATCAGTCCATGAGCACTAAAAAACATTGTTTTGATTTAACTCAATGAAATTAAAGAGCTTTTATTAATAGTTTATATTGTTGGTTGGTTTAATTGCCTACTGTTGAATGAAAAGTCGTTGTCCTAATGGGTCTCAACACGTTGCTCTCAAGCTACCAATAGCTTGGGCTACTACATTTAAACACAATTGTTGCCGCGAGGCATTCCAGCATACGAATTTAATAAAAAAAGTAAATCATGTATAATTAAAAAATAACTCAATTTAGGCTACCGTAGGCCTACTTGGCGACGCAATAAGGTTTTCCATTACATTTTCCTGTCTCGCAATAAACACAGCGGGTGGAAATCCCGACACTCTTTCAACTACATGAAACTTAATAGTGAACCATCAAATACCCCCCAGATTTCAGTGCCTATCAGTCCCGACATTTAGCAATATAATCAAACAGTCCAAAATTTGAGGAATTACAGTATTAAAATTTTTTAATTGTTTTTTAGTATTATTTTTTTTTTATGCGTTCTGCAGAGAAGGGAGACGGTTTAGAATGAAAGGGAGAAAACAGTAGGCCTAGAGTAACACGGCGGATATCGCTCATATAGGCTACTTATTAAAAAAAAAAAAATTGACGAGTTAAGGCGGCAGGCGTGTGTTGCTAAGGCGGCCGCCTTAGCTGCAAAGTGCTGCGGGAAACCCTGGTATCAGTGCCTGGCTATGAGGCCACGGTTTGGAATTCATGTGAAAGCTGTGTTTGCTGCTACAGCTTTCTTCATCGCTGTGTATTTGCCTGTGTACCCTCAGGACTCGTACATCCAGAGCCGGGCCGACACAATGCAGAACATTGAGAGCACCATTGTGGAACTGGGCTCCATCTTTCAGCAGCTGGCGCACATGGTGAAGGAGCAGGAGGAGACCATCCAGAGGTGAGGAGAAAGTACCCCACTATCTTTAGGAAACCTGGCACTGGAAAAGCAGAGGAGGAGTTTAGTATCCTAAACATGGAGAGAGTACCCCACTATCATTAGGAAACCTAGCACTGGAAAAGCAGGGAAGGAGTTTAGTATCCTAAACACTATCCAGTAGTAGATTTGTAGTCACACTTATGTGTAGGCACACACATATTTTAACTGGGGGAAAAAACAATACAAATGGTGTTAAAACAGTTTGGGTATGAATGCAAGCAAACATGCTCATGTTTCCTCCTCTGTCCTGTCAGGATTGACGCTAACGTGGAGGACACACAGCTGAACGTGGAGGCAGCCCACACGGAGATCCTCAAGTACTTCCAGTCGGTCTCCTCCAACCGCTGGCTCATGATCAAGATCTTCCTCGTCCTCATCATCTTCTTCATCATCTTCGTGGTCTTCCTCGCCTGAGATCCTCGAAGAGGAGGCGGAATCGAAGGAGGACGAGCTTGTGGTGTTGAAGAAATGGACTAATGCACAGATAATGAGTGGGAAAGGACTGTGGACGATGGAGAGAGGGGAGGGGAGGGGTGCAGAGCAGAGATTGATTAAATTATAACTGGACTTGATGCTTTTAGTGACGAGACTGAAGTCAGTTTATGCTCAGAGTCTCTGTGTGGTAGGCCCCAGTGCATACCAGAGAGGCAATGAAGACTAAACTTGTGCTGCATCTGGTTGTCCGTGGAGAGACTTTTGAGTTGCACAGACTTCACATGCTCCCCTGTAGAGATTTGCAAACATTTGAGCCTTCAAATCTTTTTTTCCCTTTTCTCTATCTCTTTATCATCACTATTATTGTTGATTATATTAAGAGAGGCGGAGGCTTTTATTTAAATTGGTTTGATTCTGCAAACTAGTCCTGGTTTTGATTTGTCCCTACAAATTTTTGTTTATAACTGAAGTGGTGACAAGAGAAATGACGTATATGACTCGTGAGGTAATGTGAACGACTGTAGGACTTTGGAATCGCCCAAACGGTTTTTGTTGCGGTCTCTCTCGACCACTTATTATTCCCACGTCTGCTGGCGACGGAGAGGAGAGGCGATTTGTGTGAGATAAGAGCCCTAGATTAGGGCAGGTTGCTTTGGGAGAAAAGATTTGTTTTTCTTTCGCTTTCAACTCTTGCTTTGCCAAATAGTTTTGCGTTCATGAACATGCGGTGGGACTTCAACCATGCTCCAGAGGCTGCCCTGTGTGGAGCTGACCGGGATTTATTAGTTAGTCTGACCCAGAGAAATGAAGGGCTGCCTCGCTGTCACTGTCCTCATGGCCGGCCCTCTTCTGCAGAAGCTCCGCCGTACTGCCATGACTTGAGAACGCTGTGAATGAGCGTAGCATCTGAAGTTGGGGTACTCTAAACTTTACCTCTCCCGGTCACTGTACATCTGAAGTTGGGGTACTCTAAACGTTACCTCTCCCGGTCACTGTACATCTGAAGTTGGGGTACTCTAAACGTTACCTCTCCCGGTCACTGTACATCGGCTCCTTCATCACGCTTCATTTATTGTTTCTCAGGTGTAGTCTGGTCGGAGGTCTCGTCTCTTGGCCAGGTGCCTACATTAATGTACAGTGAGATATTAAACTAACGTGCACTTTTATGATAACTCCTGCTTCTCTTCACACTTTTTTTTAGCCAAATGCCTTGCCTCCTCTTGTATAAAGTGAAAATAGTAACATGTAAGGAAAATGAAGTGCATATTAAAACATCATTTGGAAATTATGAACTTTGTATCTATGCATCATGGTTTGTTGGTTAAAGGGTTTGAGGCGGTCACCATCTAGTCACATAGACACTAGTGTCACATCTCATGAGGAGTAGTTCCAGTATCTTGACATCACTGCATCATCAGCAAAACAGGGTAAAAATGACAAACATGTTACATAAAGTATATATTAACAATGAATAGGAACAGCATAATCCTCCTGTAGCATTACGTGTCGGCAGTATTTAGTTGTAAGCCTAATCTAAGACACATGTGTCTAATATTCAGATGCCCTTAGGACTTAATGAGGAATAGCTGAAGGGCAGGGCTGTGGGCACATGAGCACATGGGCTTACACAGGAAATGGCAAAAACAAATGCTTATATTCACATTATATTAGCATTTATTCACAATGTATAAATTACAATATGCATAGGCAGTCACTTTTGAAAAACAATTACACCACAAATTTCATAGAAAATGAGATGGAGATGTTATCTCAGGAAGCTACATTACTGTGACCAGATAAGCACTTACAATACAATTTAGTAGGTAAGTGTATGCATTGTATGTATGTGTTTGTGCCTTTGTTATCAACCCTGTGTCCCTCATGTTCTTCTGGGTTCTGTTTTCGGTGTCTCTCCCTTCCTCTCTCGTCCTCCAGATCCTCCTCTGCTCCCTGGCCTCCCATCCCTTCTCCTCCCCCGGCGCTCAGCTGTGGACTCTCTGCTCCAAGGGGCTGATGTCCGGCATGCTCCTGCTTCGCGTCCTCCTCGAGCCTCGCTGCACCGCCACCTTCTCGGGCACCTCCTCCTCCTCCTCGTCCAGCCACGCCTGCTCCTGCAGGTTTCCCCGGGAACCGCCCAGGAAGCCGCCGGGGCCGCGGGCCGAGCGGAAGCGCGAGCGGAAGCTCACGAAGGAGAGGCTCCTGCTGCGCTGCTTCTCCCAGAGGTTGGCGCGGGCCTGCATCTCGGCGTCGCTCTCCATCTCCTCCAGGCAGTTCAGCAGCACGGTGCGGAAGAGACGCGGCACCTCCTGCACGTCGGGCTCCATCTCCGTCACCACCTTCCGGAACCTGCCCAAGGGGCCAGACCACAATCAGGGACCTCGCATCGCACGCAGCTGTGGGGTGTGGCCTTAATGGCTACTTCGTAGGAGAAATCACAGTACGCCCTAAATGACCCAGTCCAGACCAAGCACTTATAACTAAACAGATGTCGTAAATGAAGAACGTACCTCTAATCATTCTAATCTCTATCAACCTCCAAACAAAATGATAGCATGTCACATTTATATTTGCTGTATAACAAATCTGTTATAATGTTGTAATAGGCATTTCACAAATACATAGGTATTATGCATTAGTATGGGGGAATGTCTGTCATACAGACATGCAGTTAACCCCTCTGCCAGCCCAGGGGTAGCCAGCCTACCTGTTACCCCTCTGCCAGCCCAGGGGTAGCCAGCCTACCTGTTACCCCTCTGCCAGCCCAGGGGTAGCCAGCCTACCTGACGATGGCGGGTCCACAGAGATGCGGAGGGATCTTGGAGCAGAGGTCCTGCAGGCCCATCACGTCACCGGGCGTGAGCTCGAACGGGGCCTTGACCGGCACCGACGCCAGCCAGCTGTAGTCCACAGAGGACGAGGAGCTGTGGCGTCGGCGGCCCTGGGCGGCGCGCTCCAGACGCACACGCTCCGTGCGCTTCACCATGGCGCCCAGCTCCAGCATGAGCGTGTTGATGACCAGCTCCTCGGATGTGCGCTGCCCGGGCACCTTCGGCTCGAGGGAGAACACTGCTGACCATGGGAACATCTGGCAGTGTGGGGAAAAGATGTTCAATTACTGCATCAGTATCTACACAAACAGCTCACAATAGCTAAATGCAATTCAGCTATTTATGCCTCCTTAAATACATGTTGTATCCTCTTCCAAGGATACATCCTCTCCAAACACTTCTAACAACCTAACACACACTTACCATGAACTTCCCTCTCTTCCTCCTTCTACCACTTTCTCCTCCTACCACACTTTGACTAGTACTTGCCACTCTTATCTCTAGTAATAGCATTGACAGATGCATGGTAATGCCTAGCTAAGGTCTCCTCTGCACTGCAGCTTGAGTGGTATTCTCTTGCTATAAGTCGCTTTGGATAAAAGTGTCTGCTACATGAATACTTGTCAATGTAAATGTTTATGCTGTGTTGTGGATGTTTGCCTTTTGTGAACTAATGTGGTGGACTGTCAGCAGTCAGAACCAAATCTGCAGTAAAGTAGTCTCTTGCACATTTGACATTTTACACATTTTAAAATATAGGCTTATTTTGTGATCATGAAAGAGTGAAAAGGTATTATGATAAGCATGTAATTCAATACAACCATGTCATGTGTACCTGTTAGCTGCAAAAGTTCTGAATATAGAGTTTAAATATCCAGTGGCATAAAAATGTCAATCATTCATAAGCAGGCAGGACTGAAGCTTACCTCTTCAATCTGATAGTCAGACCTTCCCAAAGTCAAATTTTGTGTTTGGAGGTTTGTGAAGGTGCAAAAATATCCAAGAAAGAGGTATCCTGGGGTGAAGTTGTAGTACTGCAATATTCAAGTTGCCTAATAAATCCAAGTGCAGAATGCTGGATGTGGTCCCAAGAACATGACTGACTTGACTACCTTGCAGGTCTCTGGTGGACAGTGGCACAGATGTAATCCGCTATTAATACACTGACACCTCCTACTTATGCTACATAATTAGACAGCCCACATGGCTTCATGCATGTGATGTTTATGTGAAACAATGGCACTGCTTTAACAACAGGTGGCTTCAAATGAAAGCATTTTACCTAAAGTGAGAGCAATGGTCACTTTTGAAATAGACTGCCATTTTTTATATACTAGACGATGCATAGAGGATAACTGCACATATGCTCTTATAATATATATATTTTTTTTTATTCCAGTTAATATTTAAGTAAATGTATGTTTGTATGCTTAAAAGTGTAGTAGACCAATTGGTCTTGATGAATTGAGTAAGATTACATAACACACAGCAGGTGAATCTAGAAGAGGCCTCAGGTTTCCATGGTGCTCAGCGGTCTAGAGGCTCAGTCATCAAGGATTATTACAATACAGTTCCTAGAAGTGTTAAGATGTTATAACTAATATGAGATAATCTCATTATACTCATTAGTAGCCTACTGTTGCCTTGAAAGAGATATAGGCCTATCTCAAGATACAGGACACTGAAAACAGTTGGGATATGTGTGGTGGAATGGCTTTAAGAATTAAAATAATTCAGAAATCTGAAAGTTTGCTATTTTCAGCGGCCAGGGATGATACTCAGCAAAGATGAGAATCTTCAGCGTCTTTGAAGAAATTGTAGACTGGGTAAACCCAGCCTGATCTGCCGGCGATTTTTTTTCCGCCCTGCAGCAATGTTCGACCTTAAAAGATGGAGCATTGTCTGGTGATTCTTAGACTAAAGAAATTGTGCTCTGCATTAACTTTCTATTTAAGTCTGTGGTATTGCCACTAGATGGCGATAGTATTAAGATTTCAGAAATTAAATTTCCCCTGCCTGAATATCCAAATTTCCCACCAGATCTACGTCACTGACCGACCCCCACCTCGTGTGTCAAGTAGAGTTTAGAGGGATCCCTGACAGCACGAGACAAACTAGCTAGCCTGCCCTGAGATAGAAGAGCCATTTTTGTGTAACGTTAGCGTTTTGATCAATCGTAACTGGCGGACGTTACATACGGTAAAGACGACGGATTTACTCTTTGGATTTCAAAGTAAGTTAATTTCTCTACTTTACATGGACTGGAAAATAACGAGTCCCCACGCTATCAGTTTACACTGGCAACAGTGTTTCAATTAAAAGGCGCGTAACGTTAATAATCTGCTAGCCACGATCAGTTTTTTTTTTTTTTTTTTTTTACATTTGACACTCTAGGAACAATACTCCAACTCTGGCACTGTTGCTTGACTCCCGTTTGTAAAGTGGAAACCAACAAAATAATTTGCTAAGAAACTCCCTCCTTGTTCAGTAACGTGTTCGCTAGCTACCATTACTAGCCTTTTCTTACCCATCATTGACCAGAATCACGATAGCTAGATTATGAAGGTTAACAGTTAGTGTTGCCGGATAATTTACGTTATGCTAATTTAGCTATCTTAACTGTCAATTTAAGACGTTTTTCCCTGAAGAAGAAGCAAGAGCAGGCATAACGTTAACGTCAACGTTAGCAGCTACCCATGTGAACAGCTTCTCAGCCCGAGTTTGGTTTATAACATTAATGTTACGTTATTATCAACAAGAAGATACAATGTGAATAATCATGAAAATGATAGAGTGCAAGATAAAATGTTAGCCTAAATGAGTTGAATTGTCAACAAATCTCTTTGAGTAAAACCATTTAATCTTATAAAACAATATCCATCGGTCATTTTTGCTAACTGTTACTTAATGAGTGTTTACGTTTTTTTGTTATCGTCCATGGATAAGGGAAGCTTAAGAACGTGTTTTGACATGAGCTCACACTATATGACTCGATAAACCCAGAAGCAAACAAATCCTGAATGTCTGCATTCCTTTGTTTAAGCAGGAGATCCTGCGTTTATAGTGTCTTTGTGCGCCGGGGAGGGAGAATTTCTTCGCGACTAATTACCCTTTTCCATCTAGCTTCTACGTTATTCATTCAATTCACTACACATCCACATTCACATTCTGTATTGCAGGGGAAATGACAATGAGTAAAGGCAAGTTTACAAATGCTAAAACAATGTATGTACAAGTTATTTACATTTTATGCATATCAAGCGTGTGTGTAAGGGTTTGTTGTCAAGTCATCCAACCCCCTTGAGAGTTAACTGGTTTGCACTATTAAGGAGAGGCATCACCAGTGCACAAACACTTCCACTCACATGCAGTTTTCTCAAGGGCAAGCTCTCTCAGATATTGCTTTGGAGCAAGTCTAAACAGTAGTTTTCCATTCCACCTCTAGGCAAAAGTATTAATCTCTTCACAGGCACATCTTATGAAAAAAAAAAAAAAATTTTTAAAATAGAGATCTTCCCGAAACACTTAACTGCTATGTAACTGCTCTGTTTATTTATTTACATTTTAAGATGGACCTTTGATGACACCACTGAGTGGTTTCTGACCTGCTTGAAGTTCTGTGTGTGGGTGGGTGTGTCACGGTTCTGGCACCATGAGCTGGGCAGCGGACGACTGGACGTCGGGCCTGACGGGCCAGGTCCTGCAGAAGGTGCGGGAGCTGCAGGCCCAGCAAGAGCGGCTGGGCCGCGAGAGGCAGCAGAAGCAGCTGCAGCTGGATAACGCCGAGGCGGCCCTCCACAAGCACAAGCTGAAGGTACGCTAACGCCACTACCATCAGGCATCCCTCTCTCACTCCTGCTGGTCACTAGCTGATGAGCCTCACTCTGTGTCCTCTACCATTCTTAGAACACAATGCAGGACACATCATCCTGATTCCATTCAAAGTCAAAGTCAAAGTCAAAGTCAGCTTTATTGTCAATTTCTTCACATGTTCCAGACATACAAAGAGATCGAAATTACGTTTCTCACTATCCCACGGTGAAGACAAGACATATTTGACCAATTTTAAGTCCACAGACAAACATAACATTCAAGTAAACAAAAAAGTAAGTAAATAAGTAAATAAGAGGGCACATATAATAATAATGAAAAAATAAGAGCAGCAAAATTTTGTTGAAATTGTGCATAGACAGTCAATAAAATACTAGTGCAAATACTGTAAAATACTATAAAATACTGTTTGACCTAAGTAATAAAGAAAGTGGCATAGTGGTGCAAGTTATGTAAGAGCAGCAGAAGTGTTGTGTTTTCAGGACAACAACACCAAGTTGTAAAGTGTACAAGTGTTCAAGTGTGCAGGTGGAGTAGTGCAGGCTGGCCATTGTGGGTCCAATGTCCAGGATGTTATGTAGCTGAGGGTGGATGGGGAGAGGAGGGAGAGAGTTCAGCATCCTTACAGCTTGGTGTATGAAGCTGTTAGTGAGTCTGGTAGTCTTGGGGGCGCAGGCTTCTGTACCTCTTCCCAGAGGGCAGTAGATCAAACAGATTGTGAGCGGGGGTGACTTGCATCACTCCACAATTTTGGTCGCCTTGAGGGTGAGGTGGGTGGTGTAAATGTCCTTCAGGGAGGGGAGTGAAGCACCAATGATCCTTCCAGCTGTGTTCACTATGCGCTGCAGGGCTTTCCTGTTGTATTCAGTGCAGCTTCCGCCCCACACAGCGATACAGCTGGAGAGGATGCTCTCAATGGTGCCTCGGTAGAATGTGGTCATGATGGCTGGTGGAGCACTTGCTTTCGCCCTGAGTTTTTACTGAGGAAGTACAGGCTGAGCTGAGCTCTTTAGCCAGTGATGCAGTGTTGGTGGTCCAGGAGAGGTCTTCACTGATGTGCACCCCAGGAATTTGGTGCTGCTCGCTCTCTCCACCACAGCACCGTCGATGGTCAGTGGCAGGTGTTGGGTGTGACCTCTCGGAAGTCAACAACAATCTCTTTGGTCTTGCTGGCGTTCAGCAGGAGGTTGTTGTCCCTGCACCACGTGGTCAGATGGTCGACCTCCAACCTGTATTGAGTCTCGTAAGCCCTTGGTGATGAGACCCACCAAGTTGTGTCGTCAGCAAATTTCACTATGTGATTGTTGCTGTAGGTTGCAGTGCAGTCATGCGTCAGCAGGGTGAAGAGCAGCCGGACTGAGCACGCAGCCTTGGGGGCCCCTGTGCTCAGTGTGATGCTGCTTGAGGTATTGTTGCCAACCGCATTACTACTTGGGGCCTCTGACAGAGGAAGTCCAGTAGCCAGTTGCAGAGGTAGGTACTGAGTCCCTAGTTTGTCAAGTTTGCAGATGAGTTGTTGTGGTATTATGGTGTTGAATGCAGAACTGAAGTCTATAAACAGCAATCTCACATATGAGTCTCTTTTTTCCAGGTGGGTGAGGGGCTGGGTGGAGGGCAGAGCAGATTGCATCCTCTGTAGACCGCTTGGCTCGGTATGCAAACTGGAAGGGGTCCAGGGTGGGGGGAGAATGGCTTTGATATGTGACATGACAAGCCGCTCAAAGCACTTCATGATGATGGGTGTCAGTGCCACAGGCGGTAGTCATTGAAGCAGGATGGAGCAGTTTTCTTGGTACAGGTATGATGGTGGCAGCTTTGAAACATGATGGGACGATGGCTTGCTTCAGGGAAGTGTTAAAGATGTCTGTGAAGACATCCTTAAGCTCCCTGCGCAGTCCTTCAGCGCCGCGACCTGGGATGTTGTCTGGACCTGTTGCCTTCACGGTGTTGATAGCAGCAAGTGTCCTCTTCACGCTGTCGGCAGAGAGGCACAGGGGCTGCTCATGTAGAGGGGATGGGTCTTCTGTGGGCAGGTGCTGTTTTGTGCTTCAAAGCGAGCAAAGAAGCGGTTCAGGTTGTTGAGCAGAGGGATGTTGCTCTCACAGCTCTGTGGTGGGCTTGTAGTCCGTGAGGGCCTGAATGCCCTGCCATAGGCTTTGTGAGTTCCTGCTGTCTTTGAAGTGGGTGGTTATCTTGTGAATGTATTCCTTTTTTGCTTCCTTGATGCCACGGGACAGGTTGGCTCTCGCTGTTTTTTTCATGCCAGCTTCATCCCCAGCTCTGTAGGCTTTGTCTCTGGCCCTCAGCAGCCTGAGGACATCCCCTGTCAGCCATGGCTTCCAGTTAGCCCAGTGATGATGTCTTTTGTGTGGGTCACATCATCGATGCACTTGGTGATGTAAGAGGTTACAGTGTCTGTATACTCCTCTATGTCTGTCGGTTGTTGTAAGTGGCTGCCTGCTTGAACATTTCCCAGTCTGTTGTGTCAAAGCAGTCTTGAAGAGCATCGGAGGCTCCCTCAGGCCACACTTTTACCTGCTTACGAACCGGTTTGTTCGCTTTTACCCTTTGTCTGTATGCGGGCATTAGCATAACAGTGATATGGTCTGAAAGTCCAATGTGGGGGAGGGGGGTGGCTTTGTATGCTCCTTTGTGTGTAGTGTAGGCCAGGTCCAGGATGTTATCTCCTCTTGTTGGAAAATCAACATGCTGGTGTAGCTTTGGAGTACAGTTTTTAGATCAGCATGGTTAAAATCTCCAGTGAAGATGGTGAAACCGTCTGGGTGTGCCGTCTGTTGTTCACTGACAGCCTGGTACAGTTCACTAAGAGCCGCGTTCTTATCGCTGTTGTTGTTGGTAGGCGGGATGTATACTGCGACTAGCAGAATCGCAGTAATTTCCCTTGGCAGGTAAAAAGGTCGGCACTTTATGATCATAAACTCTGCCAGTGGTGAGCAGTGTTTGCATACTACTACAGTGTCCCGGCACCATTCGTCACGGATGTAAACACAGATTCCTCCTCCTCGTGATTTACCTCCCTTTACAATGGCCCTGTCTGCTCGATAGCATGCTAGCTGCTCCAGTTGTACAGCAGAGTCCGGAATGTTGTCATTTAACCAAGTCTCAGTGAAGAGGCGAGCACACAGCAGTTACTTACTGTGCGGTTCGTTGATCTCAGCAGTCGTATGTGATCCATTTTGTTGTCCAGTGATCGTACATTTGCCAGGAGAATGGATGGTATGGCTGGGGCGAGTTGGGCTAACGCTAGCCTGGCCGGGACGCCTCAGCGCTTGCCCCTCTTCTGCTTCCTCGCACACCGCTTCCGGCAGCTTTCTTTCGGGGAGGAGTAGCAGGCGAAGTCCGGTGTTGTTGCAGGCGGGTAGTCGAGTTCCTTTAAGCGTCTCTGTTGCAAAGTCAGAGCGGCTGCAAAACTTGCTTTTGCAGATGTCGATTAAAAACTGCCTGCTGTTGGTTTATTCTTGGTTTATTCTGAAGAATAAACAAATTCGCAGTCCCAGGATATACTATAGAAGTATTCAAAACACGGCTCTCTCCCTCTTCTTATGCAGCGCCTGCGATTTCGAAATGCATTATCTTAAAAAAGTTAAAAAATAAATGTTTGTAACCCTTATCACTACTTACAGAAATATTAAAAGAAAGTAAAAGTTGGAGTACTACCTTTTTTGATTTCTGGTAAATACTATACCCTCTTGATTCGGGGCTGTTTTTGACTGACTTGTGACGAAATTTGAGTGTTATTGTTCTGGGAAGTCTTGTTGTGTCATAGTTCCTTAGAATTAGGTTCTCCACTTCTTCCTATTGACCTGCAGTTACTCATTTTTCCTCATACCGAGCCTTGTTTATGTCCATACCTGAAATGCCATATAGGTAACTTCATCATAGCGTTGCAATGTGGTCATGGCGCCATCTCCGCATGCCTCATCCTGATATGAGGATGCATGTGCCTAAGTGCCTAAGCCTCCTCTGCTCACAGAGCCCCCGTCTCCTCATGAAACTCTCCCCTGTCTGTGCCCCTGCTCAGAGTGAGGAGGTCTTGAGGCGAGCTGACGGCCTTGGCCGGAGACGGGAGATGCGGGGAGCAGGCGCAGGGGAGATGCTTGTAGCGTGAACGGCTGGCCCAGGACCTGCAGGCGCGCCAGGCCCAGGTGTGCAGCCTGGAGGGCCAACTGGAGGCCGCCCACACACTCACCGGCAACCTCACCAAGGAGGTCAAGAGGTCAGTACGCACAGACAAACATCCAGACATGTATGTAGGCATGAACATATCATTGTATCAGTGTATATTCAGTAGGCATGGCCAATGCAGTGTTGGACGTAGTGTGTGTTGGATGCTGTGTGTGTGTGTGTTGTGGTGCTCTGATGATGCATAGCAGCTGTAACAATGTAATTGTTAACAAAGTAACAATAAGTCATTGCCTGTAAAGGATGTATAAAACAAAGTCTGTAACAAAGTCATTTCCTGTAAAGGATTTAATAAAGTACCAATCAGTAACACCAAATCCCCTCGCTGAGTTTGTGAAGAGGTCAGTGAGAGACACAGGAGAGCACATGCGTTCAGTTTCTCATGCTCTCTCTTAGGCTCCTGTATCAGTCATTATCTCCTAATAATGAGGACTGTGTTGAATTGATGATTGTATTGATTCTGCTAGTGCTGTTGGGATGATGCACTAAAATCTAGATGTTATAAAAATGTATATGGATTGTTGAGGCAACCAGCGTATAGCTGGTCTGGGATCGATCCTTAGTAACTTAGCCTCAAGGACACCACATTTCTGGTGTTTGAATTTGAATAGTTTGAATTTACCATGACCATCACACACTCAAGTCAATTCAACTAAAGTTACAGTACTCTTCAACTGTAGTACTGCTCCACAGTGGTCAAACTCTACATAGTGTCCTCTTGTAATGGCCTAAAGTGCTTTTAGAGTGGTTGGTCATAGTTCACATCCATGTCTTTCTCTCATGACGACTCCTGGATGTCTCCCCTGGCTCTGTGTCCATAAACATGTATTAAGAGTGCTGAGTGTGTTTGCTTTGGCAAATAGAGTTAAGGTCTTGCATAACGGCCTAACATGATTAGTGTCGGTGTCTTCGGCGCTCTTCTCCTGCAGGCTGGAGGCAGAGCTGGAGAAACTGCAGAGAGCCAACGGCTCCGGGGACTCCATGTTGTTTTCCACTCCCTGCTGGAACATGGCATCACCCTGGGAGCACAACAGTATGTGACTCACACACCGTCACTCAGTCTCTCTCTCTCTCTCTCTCTCTCTCTCTCTCTCTCTCATTCTTTCACACACACACACTCTCCCTCTCTCTGTCTCTCTCTCTGTCTCTCTCTCTCTCTCTCTCTCTCTCTCTCTCTCTCTCTCATTCTTTCACACACACACTCTCTCCCTCTCTCTCTCTCTCTCTCTCTCTCTCTCTCTCTCTCTCTCTCATTCTTTCACACACACACACTCTCCCTCTCTCTGTCTCTCTCTCTCTCCCCTGCTCCCACACACACGTTTTGTTTCCTAGTCCACCTCTTTCTGTCTCTGGGTCTTTCTGTAGCTCTTGACACTTTGTTGTGTTGTTCTTTTGTGCTGTTTTGCTCTGGCCTGCTTTGTTTTCCATCCTGTCGTCTCCACCACCTCACTCTGACAGCATGGGCATTGATCTGGGAAAAGTCCCACGCTGCAGCTGGAATATTTTTGCTGTCGTGCCAGTGAACAAAAACAGCCTGCGCGGTCAATATGAAATGTCCCCTACAGGGACTTGGCCGCCTGTCCGTGGCTGATGTTATGTCTCTTTTTGCCCTTTGACCTCTTTAGGTTCCAAACTGGACGAGAGAGCGGGTCACCGCGGAGAGGGAGAGAGCAGACTGGCGCATGTCAGAGTGAGTGCAGCACATGCCGTTTTTCTTTGGTAGTGGATTGGGATTTGGAAAATAAAAACACATCATTTTCAAAGTTTTCTTTGGGTAAGAGACATGTCCAAGTCCACAGGTTCAACAGATCTGATATGATGAGAAATATACAAATGTAACTTTTCAAATACATCACCACCACATTTTCATACGGATTGGTGCCTTACAGCCCTTATAGTGTAGTAGCAAGGGAGAATTGAATGTAAACAAATCATAGAGAATCTTTTTCCACTTCCCGCGATTCCCACGGTAGGAAACATCTCTGATCTGTGATAGTGCTGTATCCAGTGATCAGCGTTTTCTCTGCCCTGTCCGTGGTGTTTGTTTATGGCGTTCCATCGAGTCGACTCTGCTCGTTTTGTTTTCTCCACAGCAGCAGCTTCAGTTCTCCGACAGCCCCAGGTCTGTCAGCGCGGGAGCGCCCTCGCCGTTCCCCCAGCAACCGCACAAGGCCACGCCCGGCCGCCGGTCCACACGCAACCCGGACGCCTCCACTCCCACCGCGGTGTTTCCGTGGGAACGAGATGACACGAGGTCCGTCCCAAGAGGGAAAACAGCATCCTCTGCGACCCTCAGCGGCGAGCTCATTAGCGGGTTTCAGGATGCACTGGGGGATTGTGGGATGGAGGAGGTCCTCAGAAAGGAGAGAGATGGTGAGGGTTGCTTTTGCTCCCACAGCAGCACAAACAGTCTATTTTGCAATCGAATCATAAGACAACTGATGTCAACAAATATATCTGGCCGCAGTTATTTATGATTCCCATTTGGAGTCAGGAAATGGATAGCCTTTAATGGTGGTTCAAAGTCCTGAACAGAAGGAAAGGGTTGCCTCTGAGACCTTAAGAGTCATACCTTGAGAGCAGAATGGCTGAATTGTCTGCCATGGTGAGGAAGCAGCCATTTTT
Source organism: Alosa alosa (assembly GCF_017589495.1). NCBI lineage: Eukaryota > Metazoa > Chordata > Actinopteri > Clupeiformes > Clupeidae > Alosa > Alosa alosa. Next base: position 6,461,277 of record NC_063209.1, read on the forward strand.
CTTCCCTGTTGTAAACAGCCAAGTGTCCGTAGCATGGCGATACATCTGAGTCACAAGAATGGAAAAGTTGCCTCTCTACAAAGCCGACTGTGACAATGACGGGTGGGGGAGAAACTAGAGGCTATATATATTTACCCTTTGCTCAGGCTTAAAGCCCTAGACAAACATTAGCTTTCCTCCATAAATGCCGGATGCTGTCTGTGCACTTCAAACACAGAGAGCAGGTCTTCTCGGCGCACAGGATACATGGATCACTGCCTGCTGTGTTGTAGTGCACGGGGGGGACAATGTGTTGGTCCCACACACAGGGATGTGTTTCTCCTCAGTAACTGTTGTGCTGCTCTTGGAGCCTCCTGGCTCTGTTCTGATATCTGTCTAGCTATCTGGGCTGGACATGTGGGGGTGTCTTCTCTCTTCCTTGCCATCTTCCCTTTTGTCCCATGACTTTCCTTCTTTGTGTGTGTTTGTTTCTTTTGTCCCCCCCGTCCCCGTCCCCGTCCCCTCAGTGGCTCTGTGTTTCCATAGTGGGTGGATTACTGGCAGAGTCCACAAGAGCTTCCTGTAGTCGGGCCCTGTTACGCAGAGCATGTACCAAACACCTGAGTCACATAAACAACACACTTTATTTTTCTCATCCCCCCTCCACCCCACCTCCACCTCCCCTCTCACACATACCAGTTACAGTTCTTCTTCTCTTGCATTTAATTTCTGTGTCACTTTTTGCCTGTGACGAACATTCATCTGTTCTGCTCAATGTGAGTGACAGCATTGACCTGCACACAGGACAGATTTTTATTGACCAGATAAGTCAATGGCGTGTAGCAGATAAGCAAACTATCCCCACACCGTGTGCTGGTAGTGAGTTGACCGACCAATTACACGATGACCGCGTGTGTGTGTGTGTGTGTGTGTGAGTGAAGTACGTGCACACATCTGTGAGTTTTGCACGAGAGCATCAGACAGAGGCGAGAGAGCAGAACAGAGGGTTTTGTTTATTCAGTACAGTGCACAGGGCCTGAATAAGCGCCATTGTTTTGGCATCGGGGCTGGCTGCGCTGAGGCAATCGCTCGCTTGTCCTCGTCATCCTCGTTCTCCGCTGACACCTGACGCGGAGCATTCCTGTCCCGTCAGAGCCAACAAGGAAGTGTGCCTGCCTCTGGGCGAGGAGTGGCCCAAAGACTCACTGGACTGGATGCAAAGGCTGTCCTACCAGTGTCTCATGCATCAGTGCAAAGAGTCTGATTTCATTCATGTAGGCAGCACACTGGCTTAGGAAGCTATGCTGCCAAACCAGCGCACAGTGTCTTAGGAACGTTTTTGCTGCATTTTAAAGGCACAAGCATCTTTTTTTTTAAAACCCTGTGGTATCCAACAAAGGGATTTTGTTGAGTGAATAGACTAATGCTTTTAGACTGCACCTTTTTCTTCTTATCAAACTTGACATGAAGTTGGCCTACACTCGTACTTTTGTGTACGAAGCCTGTGGTTATTGTTTGCTGAGCTTGATAAAGATTTCTCAGATTTATTTGTACATTAGTAATACTCATTTTCCTGCTTTTTTTGTTTATTCCCCCATACATACACACATACATACACACATACACTCTCTCACTCACTCACTCACTCACTCACTCCTCACTCACTCACTCACTCACTCACTCACTCACTCACACACACACACACACACACACACACACACACACACACACAGCCCAAACGCTGAAGATCCAGGAGCTGCAGACGTGGGTGCAGTCTCTGGAGAAGGAGGTGCGTGCGGAGGCCGAACGGTTCAAGGAGAGCGAGGCGCGGCTGGGCGAGGCTAAGCGGGAGCTGGCCGGCAGGGAGCAGAGCCTGATGCGCACCAAGGACGAGCTGGGCCGCGCACACACCCTCATCAGCCAGGAGAGGGACCGGGTGAGGGAAGCGGGGCCACTCTGAGCACGGTGCTGATGGGAATAGAACTGCTTTCTTGAGATTGGGCATGCTCTGAATTTATTTAGAACATGCAAGAGATGTGGTTTTGCAGTGGGGGAAATTAGGCTCCACCAGATCAAATGTGGAGGTGGATAGACCCACCCAGCAGCATGTCTCCCTGCAGAATGGAGGCCTATGCAGGCTTTATTATATTAGAGGCGTCATGTGTACCCTGCTGTGTGTGTGCGTGTGTGTGTGTGTGTGTAAGACTAATAGTGTGCTGTGTGCAGGCCCAGGCCTCTGAGCAGCGGGCGAAGCATCTGCAGGAGGAGCTGAAGTGCCAGAGGCAGAATGCTGAGACCAGCCGCTGCAACGCCGAGCAGAAGAGGAAGGAGATTGAGAGAGAACACCAGAGGGTGAGGACACACACACACACACATAGGGAGACAGCCTGAGTGTGTGTGTGTGTGTGAGACGTGGACTATGTGTGTGTCAAACTGTGTACTGTCCATGTTGGTATGTATTTTTGTCTGTTGCATGTAGTGTGTGTGAGCGTGTGTGATGTGGACCTTTAGTGTGTCAAACTGTGTGTACTGTGCATGTTTGTGTGTATGTCTGTTGCATGTAATGTGTGTGTGTGTGTGATGGCTGTAGGAGTTGCTGGAGCTGCAGAAGGAGCGGCAGGCTCTGGAGCGGCAGCACCAGCAGGAGTCCCACAAACTAAACCAGGAGATCCAGCAGGCCAGGACGCTACACCACACATTACAGTCACAGCACGACAAGGTACACACACACCCACACACCCACACACACCAATCCCAGTTGGCTAGAGCTCTACATTATACAACAGTATGACTAGTAGACACACAGTATGATCAGACACACCCCACACACACACACACACACACACACACACACACACACACACACACACACACACACACAATGAGGGATCCAGCTGGACAGACACACGCTGACATCAGTGAACTTTCTCTCCATAACCCACACGCACATTTAATGCAACACACGTGCACATCAGTGACCATGAGCGCATGTGCTCTATGCACACTCCAAACACACAAACACAGGAGGATGGCCTATAGGACTTCAAACGTATGTATAAGACTTCTACCTCCTGTCCTTTCATTTACAGAAACGGTTTATACTTTCATGCTATGTCTCCCAGCCCATCTCCTTGTTGTCTTTTTTTCTCTCGTTCTTTCTTCCCTTTTCTCTCCCTCTGTGTCTCTCTCGCTGGGGAGTTGAAGTATGTGCTCCACAGGTCAATGCACTAATGTCACTCTTCCCTCTCTTGCCCCCTGTTGCTCCCTCTCGTCCTCTCACTCCCTCCCCTCCTCTCTTCCTTCCTTCTCTCTCTCTCTCTCTCTATCTCTATCTCTATCTCTATCTCTATCTCTATCTCTATCTCTCTCTCTCTCTCTATATCTCTATCTCTATCTCTATCTCTATCTCTATCTCTATCTCTATCTCTATCTCTCTCTCTCTCTCTCTCTCTCTCTCTCTCTCTCTCTCTCTCTCTCTCTCTCTCTCTCTCTCTCTCTCTCTCTCTCTCTCTCTCTCTCTCTCTCTCTCTCTCTCTCTCCTTCTTCATTTCTGGCAGAGGAGATTTAAGGCCTGAAGGTCAGTGTGGTAACATTGATTGTCTGTGTCCTACTTTTTGTTGCTTTGTCTGATTCTTTGCTCTCTCTCTCTCTCTCTCCCCTTTCTTTTTCTGTCTTTCTCTTGGCCTCTCAATATAAAAGTGCTTAGATTGCAGCATTCTCTAGCGGTAGGATGGTAATAAACCCACACTGCTATTACATCAAAAGTGTGTGTGTGTATGCGTGCACCTACTTTTGAAGGAAAGCAGTGTGAATATTTCAGTTTAGTAGCGTGGCAGAATTAGCATCTTAAAGAATTCTAATGGTTTAAGAGGGCAGCAGCCACAGGAGTAAATAAGACCAAATTATCTGTGTTTTGCTGTTACTATGAATAACAAACGTACAAAAGGCCATTTAGGTTGTTGAGTCCCTGAGCTGACAGCTTGTCCTTCTCGTTTCCTACGTGCAGACTCCTGTGGTTATCTGCACTGGGCTTTTATCTCGTTACTATCAGCACATTAGTACCCAAGCACCTGTAGCACCCTGAGTCTGTGCATCTACAACAGCTTGTGTTAAAATCAGCGGATGTGTACAGTGCCTATGAAAAGTATATGCAATCGCTTTTTTTGCATTATATATTTATAATTGATTAACATTAATTTGATTGCAAAAAAGGCCAAATGAAATGGACAAAGATTCCATTTATGAAAGCAATAAAATGGGAAATATCCAAGGTGGGGGAATACTTTTTATAGGCACTGTATATGTGTTCGTCTGTGTCTGATTATGTGGGAATGTTTGATCACTGAACAGGTCAGGTCAGGTCACTGTAGAATGTAAGGTAAACAACTCTATAGAATGTTTGTGTTTTGATTCACAAACTAAGCAAAACATTGTAAACATTATATTATCTGGTAAACTCCTCCATTTATCCACATCCCAGTATTTCAGATACACACACACACACACACACACACACACACACACACACACACACACACACACACACACACACACACACACACACTTCCGTTCATCTAAGTGAGGGTTACTAAATTGTAGGACACTGAAATAGTCCCATAGTAAAACCTCTGTGGTATAGCCCTGTTAGTGTGTGTGTCAGCAGAAATGGCTTTTACTGGGCCTAGTTAGCCATGTCCTTGCCTGACCCTGAAGTCACCCCCTTTAACAAAAAAAACATTTAGCTCATCAGAAACTTGGACTCATACTTGACAGCACAGCCATATACACTGTGTATCAAGAAAGAGTACTTTGTACTGTATAAGTTATGTAATCATGCTGGTCAAGTTGGTCATTCTCTTCAACTGAACTGGAAGTTGTGTGGCATTACCACGTGGCTGTTTGGAGTTGTGTGTGTGTGTGTGTCGTGTTAACATGGTTACTGCATGAGGAGTGAAACGGTGGTTATTTGTGTCCATGCAGTGAGTAACATGTGAGTGCTGAAGCATGTAAATGTGGACCATGTGTTCTCTCATCTCACTCTGGGGGCTCATGTTTGAAGTGTTTCACGGCACAGCGGAACGAACGCCACGTTTTAGTGTGCCGTTAAAACTGCATGGGGCTTTCTGCTGCTGCTTGGCATGAGTCAGCGGCGCTGGGACCCCAAGACTCCTCTCTCCCCCGGCTTCCTTTCTCTCTCCCCCCCCTCCACCCATCTCTTATTCCAGTCTTCATTCCAGACCTCCTTTGATGCACTTCCCTCCATCCATTGCTCCTTCCCTAAACCCCCAACTCTGCACTCCTCCTCCTCCTCTTCCTCTTGTGTTCTGGCTCTTATTCAGTCCATTTCCTGTGTGTGTGTGTGTGTGTGTTTGTGCATGCAGCTGGGTCTGCAGAAGCAGGCTGTGGAGCAGGAGCTGGACTTCATCAAAGGGAAGCTGAAAGGCACTGAGTCGGAGCTCCAGGACACTCAGAAAAGAGAGGCCCAGACGCAAGCTAAGCTAACGGTATGATGCTAACACTGGGCCCCCCACACACACGGTGATACACACACATATTACATTACATAGACCTTCTTGGGTCCTGAGGCTTTATCTATTAAATATGACATAATTTCTAATTGAAAGCTAGACTTGGTAGACCAAGCATGTTGACACTGACGAAACTCAATATTTGGACCACTCCAGTGGTGCCAGTGGGAATCCCAAACCTTCCTGTTGCTGATCGTGTGTCCACACCCTCTTGAGGTCAGATGTGTACACCAGGTCCCTCTGGACAAACGGCTTCTCTCATGTTTCATACTGTTGAGCAATACAGCTGTGCTAAGACCCTCTGTTTGCTCCCGGGAGTTTGGCCACATCTAGACTTTATCATAAATAATAGATGCTCTGTACACCGAAGGAAAAGCTTGTTGAATTATTAAGCATATCTGCTGATGAGGGTCTTTGTCTGTAAGTCACATTCTCTGATATGTTTGAAATCTGTGCAGCACATGTCATTCATTGAGTTAGGAGTTAAAGGTTATATGCATTACAGACATCATCAAATACATTTATACTGTAGGTGTTCAAAATGGTCAGATGCCGATTCAAAACATTGTCCTTCCAGATTGCGCTAATATACATGTATGCCTGGATATCAAATATATATCAAATCAAATATATCAAATCAAAGTTAAGGGTAGACATGTGTGGCACACTTACATACTAAGATACCAGTGTTCACTGAAGACTAGATTATTGGAAGCTTTGCAGTAAATACACTGACACACTGCCATCTCACAATTTGAACTTCAGTGTAAAATGAATCGAGTTTGGCTACACTCTTTATGTCCTCAAAAGTCTCTATCTTCGGTTAACCGTTTGGCTGTATTGGGCCTGATGGTGTGTAATAAGTTCTGTCTGTGTTTGGCCTGCAGGAAGCGCTCAGGGACAGCGAGAGCCTCACCGTGACCATTGAGCAGCTGAAGAGGAAGGAGAGGAGCCTGGAGGAGGAGGTGAAGAGGCTCTCTGAGGAGCTGGCTGACGCACTACGCCGCCTTAAAGAGCTCCAAGGTGAGCATCTGACTGGCCCAAGAGCTCCCTCTGCTGGACACATACAGTTATTACACTATGAATTCATCATAATAACTTCACAGAAATTAGGAATTACTCGTTTAAAGTTGAAATGATAGAAAATAGAAATGTATTCTTTAAAAAAAAAAACAACCTCCTGCTTACATGTTGCACTCATTTGAATCATAACAGCTGAGATTTCTGTTTTGCTCTCTTCTCTCTCTGTCCCTTCCAGACCAGCCTCCTGCTCCTGCAGCTGTCATAACGCCCCCCCAGTACTCCTCCTGTGGCGACAGCTTCAACCCAGTGGTCTCTTACGATCGCCCCAGTCCTCACCAAACACAAACCCACAAGAAGAAAGCGCTCAAAGTGGACAGAACCAAAGAGGAGGCGATCCAGAGGGCAAAGTACCCCTCCGATAGGGAGCCGGGGGAGGGCATCGATTCTGAGCAAATCAAGGAGTTTGGCTCAGAGCAGCCCGCAAAGGGCAAGAGAAAAGAGGGCAGGAGGGAGAAAGAGGGAAGGAGGGATGAAGAGTCAGACCAGACGGATGAAGCTGGAGAGGTTCTGTCTTCTGCTCTGGAGGAGGACGCCAGCAGTGATGAGGGAGGGACCAATCAGCTTTGCCCAAAGTCACAGCTGACTGAAACCCTAAGCAGCAGCACTTCACCAGAATGTTCCAGAAGCAAACCCACTATCCCATCGCCCAGCCAAAGTCCCAACCGCGGAGGTGGGCAGACGGACCTGAAGCGGGAGAATGTGGCGCTCCGCGATGAGCTCCGGGACACCAAGCAGGAGCTGGAGCGTCGCCTGGACGACCTGGAGAGCCAGCGTCGCGCCGAGGCGGAGGCCCGCACCAAGCTGAAGCAGCTGAGCCGCAAGCACTCCACCCAGACGGAGCAGCTCCACCACAGGGCCCAGGAGCAGCAGGAGGAGTGCCAGCGGCTGGAGCGGCAGCTGGAGGAGGCGCTGGAGGGGCGCCCGGGAGGCGGGGCGCCTGGAGGGGCTGGGGCCGGCTGAGGAGGCGGCTGGAGGAGAGGGAGGGACGGAGGTGAGCCGGGCGGAGGTGGCGAAGGGGAAGTCTGGCGCCTGAGGGAGGCGCTGACCGAGATGGAGCGCAAGGGCCGCGAGATGGAGGAGGAGAGCGGGCGGCTGAAGGAGGACCTGGAGGTGCTGAGGGTGGAGCTGACCCAGGAGCGTGAGGACCGCGAGAAGGGCCGCGAGGAGGAGGAGGAGGGCAAGGAGGAAGGACCGGGGAAGGAGGACCTGCTGGCCAAGGTGTCCGAACTCGAGGCGGAGCTGGACGAGCTCAGAAAGGCTCCGAAGGAAAACCTCCAGCTGAAATATTTGCAGCTCAACGGCAGCTGCGACGACAACAAAGCCATGGTCTTCAACGATGAGGACATCATCCCATCCCCGATTGACCACGTCTCCTTCTGCCAAGCGGTCAACCTCCAGAACTCTATGGTCTCCCAGGAAGCCTCCACCAAGAACTTCATCACCGATCTTGGAGCCTGTAAGAAGCTTGCAGAACATTCCAGAAACGAGAAGGAGGCCCGGAGCGCCGGCCTTGCCCAGGAGGTGGAGCGTCTGAAGGTCCAGTGCGAGTCGCTGCGGGCTGAGCGGGACAGGGAGTCCGGCAGGAGCAAAGCGGCCCAGAACCGCCTGGAGGTTCTGCAGAAGCAGGTGACCAGTCAGACGCAGCAGCTGACGCGGGCCTTCGAGAGCCAGAGCAGCCACATCGAGGGCCTGCTGCTGGAGCTGCAGCACCGCGACGCCGCCATCCAGAGGCAGGGAGAGGAACTGCGTCTGTGCCAAGAGGAAATGGCTCAAGTCAGAGCAGCTAAGGAGAAACTGGAGACGGAGGTCAGGACAGACGTCCCTCAGATAGACAGTTCAGATGATGCCAAAGAGGTGTCTGTCCATTCAGATGCCACTGTGGATAAGACTCAGCCTGAAGCACGCTGTGACATGATAGACAATACTAAAGCCAAAACACTAGATAAGGAGGCCGATGTCGTATCTGTTAAGGAGGTCTTAAACACATCTACCCCTGTTGAACCCCAAGCTGGGGAGCAGCACAAGGCAGTGGCACAGAGTAACACTAGCAATGTTCCGTTCCAGACTGTCCAAACTAATGCCCAGGATGCAAGCACGACAGATGTTCAGGCTGGTTCTCTGCCGTGTGAAATCGCAGCCTCTGGAAACACAGTTGCTATTGTGGAACGTTCTGGAAACTTTAATGAAAAACAGTTTGTGCACATTGAGACCACTGTTCAGGAGGGTAGTGGAGAAGCGCCACTGGACACTGCAGACCCCCGACTCGGATGGCCAGCTGCCGCGTTAGCTAGCGGACAGCTGGAGCACAACTCCCACAATTCCACACTCCTGCAGAGCCCCGCAGACGTCCAGGCCCTTGACGCGAGTACCATGACTGAGGCGGCCGAAGGGTCGCCGGAGAGCCAGAGGGAGATGGACCTGCTCCGGGCCCAGAATGCCCAGCTCACTCACACAGTGGAGGAACTCCGGTCAGTCAGAGTGGAAAACGAGCAGCTGAAGTCCAGGCTGAAGCAGTTGGAGGCCGCTAGCGTCCACGCCCAGGACGATGGGCCAGCAGGTAGAGAGGATGATGGGGCTTTGCGCCCATGCCGTGAAGGCCAGGGGGATCTCTCTGTCCAAACATCTGATGCCGACAACACAGAGGAGAGAGTTCCCCCAGTTCAGCCTGTTTCAGTGCAGCCAGATGCCACTACAGTAACAGAAACTACTGTGGAGAGAAGCACTGAGAAAGAATCTCTTGGAAAGGAGACATTCGACCACTCAGACACAACCTCACATGAGCATCAGGTACTTAGAGTTATCAGATTAAATAGAAGCAGTATTTACACAATCCTAAACACTAATACACTCTAATACACATAGTGGAAGTGCTCTCTCCATTGCTCAGTCTGTTGTGTTGTGTTGTGTTTGTGCTGGGCCGTGTCCAGCTGCAGGCTCTGCTCTCGGAGCTGCGACGGCTGACCGGGGAGAACGAGAGTCAGGCCGAGGAGCTGGAGCTCTGGAGGACGGCGGCGTCTGGAGAGCCCTCGGCGCTGTTGCCGGGGGCAACGGCAGGTCGCCATGGAGACGGAGGCAGCATACTTGTGGTGCGGGAAGACCACATCCTCCTCCCCTGTAGCACAGATAAGCTGGGCGGACAGCTCCTGGAAACAAGGTGCCGAGTCACATCCCCACCACTAACCAGAAAATAAATACAGGACAATTAGCCAATGATAATGCACTCTCTGTTTACACTTCACTCCCTGCCAGTGTGCCAGCTGCTGGAGATTAATTATAGGGTGACGCAGAGTGGCAGTTGTTGTCCACTTGTGTAAACACAGATGTGCTGTCCACGGTCAAGTGCCAGTGGCTAACTGCAGCCCCCCCCCTCTCCTCCATCTAAACTATCTCCAGGTCCATGATCCACCACCATCAGTCAGAAGAGGCAGGAGGTCACCCAAGCACCACCACCACACAGCGGCAGCAGGACTCTCCTGCACCACCCAAGGTGGAGGTGGACCATGGTGCATCTGTAAAGGTGAGTTACTCGTTTGCACTAAGCATTGTATGTAACTAATATAATGTATGTAATTACTCCTTACATACCTTGTATCAATACTTCTTACACCAATTTGTGTTTATTCCATTATATGGAATATTATATTTATGTTATTTTTAGATAAAGCACAGTGATGTGTGTCTGTTAAAACTCCCCACACATGGTGTTTCAGAGCTCAGAGTCTGAAGATGGTGAGCTGACAGATGAGGTGAGCTCTTGCCACGAAGTGGAAACAATGACCAAAGGCTCTCAGAGGAGAGCTGAAGATTTACATTCCGAGACCCCCTCCACTGACCGCAGAGGTTCTAACACTAAAGAAAAGCTGTGCGACTCGCCCACCAAGACCAAAACAGTCCTCGGACAGACTGATCAGGTTCATCAGCGGGCAGGACCTGGCGCTCCTGGACCCGATGCCAAAGCCAACAGTGTCTCATGCACATCCAATCAGGCGCACAGCTCTACAGAAGCCTCTGAAGATGCCGCGCGGCAGACCAAAGCAGACGACTCCGGACCGGAGGCGGCCCACGGCCAGACGCTGCTCCGCGAGTCCGTGAGCGCACCGGCCTGTCAGGCTGAGCTGGGGGTGGGGAGCGTGTCGGTGACACAGAGTGGAACGAGCCGATCTGCAGAGACACACCAATACTGCGCTGATGCTGCCGAAGAGAAGCTCCGACCACCAGAGGCCTCACGGGATGGGGCTGAAGGTCAGAGTTCAGAGGTCACGGGCCTTGAGAGGGCACAGGTCAGTAAGGAGGTGAAGAGTGCGGCCACCCAGACGGAGGAGACGCACGCACAGAGCCCTGAGAACACACCGCAGAGGGCCGCCGTCCTGGACGCCAGCACACAGACGGACCGAGGACCAACGGAGGAGGAGGAGGAAGACGAGGTGACTGACTCGCCATGCCCCTCGCCAGGGGCGGCAGCAGAGAGCGAGAAGCTACTGCTCTCCAGCTCGTTCCCCATCCCGGCCAACCCGGCGCACCTGGCGGCGCATCGCCCGAAATCAAGAACCGTGATGTCGGCCGCCCTGACGGCGACACCGATGCGAGCCATACGGCCTGCCCGAGGTAGTCATGAAAGGTCAGTCAGTCCGTCAGTCTTTCAGTACGCCCGAAAAGAAGTTGTTCTTAGGAATGTGCTTCTCACACTCTCTCTCTCTCTCTCTATCTATCTATCTATCTATCTATCTATCTATCTATCTATCTATCTATCTCTCTCTCTCTCTCTCTCTCTCTCTCTCTCTCTCTCTCTCTCTCTCTCTCTCTCTCCCCCTCTCTCTCTATCGCTCTCTCCCCCTCTCTCTGTAGGTTTTGCTGATATTCCCAGTGGCCCTGCCTGCCCCTATGTCCTCAGGAGGGGTCTGCTGGGAACCCCAGCTGTGGCGCTCCCAGCGCGGGAAGTGGAGGGAGACACAGACCCCTAAAAGTCACTAAGGTCAGACACTCATGACTGGACACACTCACTCTCGATCACTCACGACACTCACCCTCAAACACTCACTTTGGCAACATTTGTAATTGGACAGACCGCAACACAACTAGTCAATGTTGAATGCACTTGTGCTAGTCACGTGATATCCCCATATTCACTGGATTTGCCTGTGGTGTGTCTGCAGGTTGATGTGGAACCTTGTCTTGAGTTGAAGTAGGCGGCACAGCTACACCACCTCATGCTTTCAAGAGAACACTGCACTTTGCCTGCTACATCCTCGGACATTATTTATTATTATTTTTTTTTTTTTTCCACTTTAATGTGTGGGGAATTCTAAATGGCTACAGCTGTTCACATGTGGCCAAGACCCCCGAAGCCGAGACCAGACACTGACCTTGGGAAGATTGATTGTATATGTGCTTTAGCTGTGGAGGGATTCTCCTGCTTTACAAAACTTGAATTTGTGAATAGCCTTATTTATAGATGTGTGCCTGAAATGCTGTGAGGATCACACTGCCATAGATGAATGTGTGTGTGTGTGTGTGTGGGGTTCGTGTGCACTTGTGTGTCTGTGTTTTCTGTCTATGACTCAAACCAACCTGAGCCTTTTTCCTCTCCATGTATGGTTATCCACCATGAAGTGCTTTTTCTCTTTCTCTCTCTCTCTCTCTCTCTCTCTCTCTCTCTCTCTCTCTCTCTCTCTCTCTCTCTCTCTCTCTCTCTCTCTCTCTCTCTTTATGTATCTCCATCCCACCACTCATGTATCTTTCTCTCCCTTCATTTCTTTTTTTCCCCTGTTTATAATTACAATATTCCAACAGTTTGCATTTATGATAACAGCACAAACCCACTGCCTATGTAGTAATAGAATGTGTCATGTATGTAAATGTCCTGTACAATGTTACTGTATATGAGCAGCTCTACTTTATCAGATTAATATATTAAGTCGATATTAATCATTTGGTTTTGTGCGTAATTGGACTGGAATGTTTTTGTTCTGTTGCTTTGGTCGTGTTCCAGCCTGTTTCCAGTTAAAAAAAAAAAACTAAAAAAAACACTGGATTGATGTAGCATTAGCTTCTTTTATCATTGTTGTTTTTAAATATATTGATTTTTGATTGAATCGGAATTGAAAGCCTTAAGTGGTAACACTGTGGCCTGCCTTGAAGCTTTCTTGTAGGACTATTTAAAGGGAAATTTGTAGTGCTTTCACAGATAAACAGACTGGGTGGTTGGATTGTATGACACGATTTAACTCCGGCGTCTGCTCCTCCGTCTACATCGAGCTGTTTTCAACTTCATGAGCACTCATATTTTAAGATAATGTACACACACACACTAAGGTACAGCACAGTTTAGAGAAGCTCTCCGGCACATACAGTTATTCTTACTGCCTCCTGCAGCAACTACTGCAGATAGGACCCTTTTCCAAAACCTAAACAAAACATCAACCTGTCAAGTGTACTTATACAGCATGCAAGACATCATTATTTTCAGATAGCACTCAGTGTTCAGACATTATCTTGAAACTTTGATCACAGACATAATATTTCAGTGCCCCCCCCCCATCTGTTTTGTCGTACTAGCTGTACTGAAACAGGTCCACTGTGAATCGTTGCTCTTTGCTTAATGTCACATCTATGTGCTGCGGAGTGCCTGCTTTGATGCTTTTAATCATTAGCGGACTGGATTAAAAGGGTTGCCTTGAATATTTTGCCTTTGGTTTTGTCCTTTTTTGATGAACGTGTTCTGGTTTATTTTCATTTCATGGATGAGATGCAGGCACCATCATTCACTATAGTTTGTTTAATCACTTCTCTGGATTGAACATATACTGTATCTGTCAAGATATTTTTGTGGCCCTATCAAAAATGTTACCAGATAAGTTCACTCATTCTAGGATTTAACCATGGAGGCCATATTGGGTATACGAGTGAGTATATGTCAACTAGTCAGACAGCATTTCTGTTTCTGGTTTCTGTGTGATGATTGCTTGGCTCCTTACCGAAGATGTGAGAATGACCTGTGCACACAAAGGTGTTCTTGGCCACATGCATGCTGGCCTAAGGCCATTTTCATAAAGTGGACGCAACACAAGCAGGGGGCAGAGGATGGTAGATGGAAGCGAAGGCAGCCTGCGAAAAGCGCCGTCATGTCATGGAGGACTCCTGCCCATAGTGGCGGTCTCTGCGGCCGCAGTCCTGGAGTTGGAAAATGTGTTCTTGCAATTGATGCAGACATCCTACTAGAACAGATCCACATCTCATCTCTTTGTTTACCTCCAGCCTAGGAGCTAACTCTGCCTCCACCACCCCCTCACCCCCACCCCACATCTGCAGTCGTGCTGATGTAGTGGCCTGAGAATGGGGAAACACCATCCTACAAACACTCCCATAGAGTTCAGACTCCCCCCTCATTTACTTATTGCCCAGAGGGGACTCCACACACAATACACACTACAGTATGTGGTGGCATTAAGACTGAGGTAAGACACGCAAATGCATGTTTAACTCATTCTCGTGTGCACGGCTGACCAAATTTAGACTGTTTCTGATGCACCGATGTATAATTTGTTGGCAAATGAATGCTGTATTCCAAGCCAATGTCAAATCAAAATATCACTTGACTGTAGCTGGTAATGCAGTGATGGAATTTAAATCCGTATTGTAGAGATCACTTGTCAACCATTACTTTTGTATTCCGTAGCTTGTGATACATTACATACACTATCTTACTGTCCAGTAGGGTTACCTTTAATTGAAGTGTACGACACAAGCGTAACAAATGTGGAGATCAACTTTGTTCTTTAAATGGGGTCTTTGTGTTTGAGAAAATGTTTATTTTCCTAATCTTTCTCAAGGTTGGCTGTAAATAATTTGTCTCTTATCGCTTGTATGTCCCCGCACACTGTGGCTTACACAGCTACCACACTATCATCCAGAAAGATTTTCATGCACCAACAGACAGTCCCTCACACAAGAATCCTAACAGTCAATACTGACCGGCTCTGGTGAATGTCAGACTGCCTGTGGAACAGCATGGCCATGTCCTGTCTAAACAGTGAGCAGGGCTAAGGGCTATTTTTATGGCGTCATTAGTTGTTTTTGAATGGATATGCTTGTGACACTCGTGCCTGCATTTTGTTTGGGTCAGCGCTTCAAAGGCTGAGGGCTGCAGCAGCCTCCCCAGCTCAGACTTGATATAACTTGATTAAGAGCTCTCTGATGTGGTGGTCCAACTCGACCTCCAGAGACCGCTCCACATGCCAGTAAAGGAAGGGAGGAGAGGGAGGAAGGGAGGGAGGAAGCAAGCAAAGTCCCAGGGTGGCCGAGAGTGACGGGAAAGAGCAGAACGAGGAGAAAAAGAAGCCCAAGGCTCCCCAAGAGGCGTCATATGCTTGAGGTGGATCAGACAGTGTTTATTTGAGGTTCGGGTCTAGTCCTAGAAAGACTGCATTTGGCGTCTTGAGTTTGATCGGTAGTCTTGAATGAATGTACTGTGATGTGGCCTAGCAGTCTCATGTGTGGTTGGAGATGATCTGGTCCCTGTTGTGTGCCCAGCTCACCCCATCTTTGGCCTAGTTCTGCCCCAGCTTATGCCTGCCTGCAACCCCGGCACTGCAGAACCATGCGGTGCTCCACCCTGCTGGCCATCATGACGGTGGTGCTGCTGTACCTGGTGATGGGCGCGCTGGTGTTCCGCACGTTCGAGATGCCCAAGGAGATGCTCCGGCACGAGCTGCTCCTCCGCCAACGCGACGACTTCCTTCTCAACCACACCTGCGTCGATCCGGCAGCCCTGGATGACATGATGCAGGTGAACACCCCCCTTCCTCTGCCGTCACCACCTCAGGCTACACCAGTGGTTCTCAAAGTGTGAGGCGGGTCCCACTAGTGGGGAATAGAGACAGGACAGGTGGGGCACGAGGAACTGGAGGAAATAATAATAATAATAAAATTGTGCCTATCTTTAATAATGCCTTTCTTTTTTTGACAAGGGAGATCATAGATTCAAAACAAAACAGCCACACACAAACATAAGAGTCACAAACAGACCAACATGAATTAAAATAACATCCGATCCAAGGGACCGAGGCGGAAAATGTAACTTGGAACCAAAATGCAAAAGAAAATATTTGAGTGTTACCATTTTGCCGGGTTGATGGGGTCAACTAGGGCTTGAAAATTCCCCACCTCCAAAGTGGGGAATGAGCGAAAAGGTTTGAGAACCACTGGGCTACTAGCCTGGGTTACATCAGTGTACCAATCACCATCATGTGCTCCATTCATTCGTCCGCAGTAGTATTTAATCAACTGTCTGCTCTCTGCCCATTACACATCTTCTCAATAAGGTAATGCTGTTAAGTTGTAGTTACAGGTGTTCAGTCCATAATCAGTCCATTTTCAAGATATTTATCTTTATAGTCACAGATATACCAGGCAATTATTTTAATTATAGACTAGTATACTAGACATAACAAATATTACATATACACAGGAGGGGTGTTTAATTCCTTGCGCTCTAGGTAGGGGATTTCTCACAGTGACTAATCAACAACCAAGCCTTACTCTTAAGTACCCTTAACCATGTAGCCACATGCTCATTCAGAGATGCACACACAAACACAGATGAGAGCTAAATGAAATCAAGAAATGAAAAGGGCTTCCTGACTTAACTTGGCCTTACGCTTCCTGGTTGGCTAGCTCTGATTTGTTCTGATCTAAAGATTTCAGATTTCAGAATGTTTGGGCTCCTGTCCTAATGTCCCTGTCTCTGGTGCTCTTCAGGCAGTAGTGATCGCCACTAAAGATGGTATATTACGCCCCGACAGCACTTCCCTCAACTTCACCAGCCGCTGGGACGTGCCCAGCGCCTTCTTCTTTTGTGGGACCATCATCACAACCATAGGTGGGTTCTTAAAGCTCCACAGCAGCACGACGCAACACCAACGGCCTCAGCATACCAGGCCAGCAGAACCGGAGAACTCCAGACACCCATGCAGAACTGAGAGATCACCGTTCAAACTGTTTGTTGAATTTGTTGAAAACTGTTTGTTGAAACTATTGAATTGCAGCCTGCTTGCCCTTACGACATTTATTTGGAATTTTTAAATTGGGCTTTATTATTTGTAACCCACAGAAGACAATCCACAAATGTGCACCATTATTCATAAATATGTGTTTAGATTGTGTTGTGTAGAATCATATCCACAAACATACAAAGCATGCTGTACATGTGAACCGGGTGTTGGACACTTGTGGACCACTTCTGGTGGATTTGTGGTTCATGTTATGTAGATGTTTGTTCTTTGTGTACCACAGAAAAGTGAAATATTTCACTATTTCAAAACATGAATGGTTCAATTTGTCTATTGTGGCTTACACATAAAAAAAATCCAATAAAAACGTCCATACATTTACTTCCAGTGAAAACATTTGAAAAGCCTTTTCTCCCTTCTTTCGTGCCCACAGGTTTTGGGAACCTGTCACCCATTACTGAAACTGGCCAGCTCTTCTGTATAGTCTATGCCCTGGTGGGGATCCCCATGTTTGGCATCCTGCTGGCAGGGGTGGGAGACCACATGGGCACCATGCTCAGGCGGGCTGTGGGCAAGATGGAGACCCTGTTTCTGGTAGGTGTTTCTGGTAGGCGTGTCAGCCACAGCGCTCAGTGGAGGCTTTGGCTCTCAGACATTGAAGTGAGCTATGATGTTTAGGCTATGTTGTTGCATCAGTTAAGAGTGGATTAATGAGAATCATCTTGAGTTTGTTTGAGTGTCTCAGTCCTGATTCATTGTGATAGGGTAGGCTTGATAAAGAGTACAGTGTACACATGGACGATAATGTGTAATGACAAACTAGTGCCTAAATAGGCATTTTCGACCATGCAAGTCTCTCCTCTGTAAGTCCTCTACTGTCATTTCTCCGACAGACACTAGTTTTGTAATGATCAGTCCAGTAGGTTGTATATGTAGTGTCTCAGAACACTCAATTTATTTTATTTTTGTTTGTCTACAGACAAGTTCCTTTTTTTTAAGATGTTGGTCATCACAAATTCATTGTGTTGTGTAGAATCATATCCATATGCATGATTTTTTATTTCAATTTTACAATGAATTTTTAACATTGTCTTCTGTTTTTTCCTACTAACAGAGGAAAGCTGTGAGCCCCACCAATGTGCGTGTCTACTCTGCAGTGTTGTCCATTTTGATTGGCTGTGTGATATTCCTCGGCGTGCCTACGCTGGTCTTTAAGCACGTGGAGGATTGGGGCTGGCTGGAAGCAGGCTACTTTGTGGTCATCACTCTCACCACTGTGGGCTTTGGGGATTATGTTGCAGGTACTCCGAAACCTTTGCTTTGAAAACAAACTGATTGATTGATTTAATTGGTTATCATTAGTTATATAACAAGTTATAACAAGTCACTTACTTTATAAATAGTCATATTCATAACAAATGCCAAAGTTTATGGCTGGTTTTCACAATATTTTCGTCATATGAAACATTTCTTTTTTGAAGTTGAATGCATGATAAAGTTCAACTCTTGTGTCTGTCTTAGATGACTCCAGGCATGGCAATTTCATGTATAAGCCTCTAGTCTGGCTCTGGATTGTGTTTGGCCTGGCCTACTTTGCCTCCATCCTGAACATGATAGGAAACTGGCTGAGAGTGCTCTCCAAAAAGACCCGTGCTGAGGTGGGTTGGACAGAGAGAGAGGGTAGGTTTTAAGGGGTACTGAAACCAGTGAAAACATCTCTGAGTTTTAATAATTACAATGGTAATATAGCTATGTGTTGGTTATCTGCATTGAAACCAGCAGAAGAATGTAGTTATATCATATTTTATATAACGCGTTCTCTGCCATCTTTTGTAATCAGATGGAAGAGCTGAGAGCCTATGCCACAGACTTTACCCAGAACATCCAAAACATGTCTGTGGACTTCCGCATTCCTGTCCCTTTGGACCTTAATGACCCATTCCAGTTCAGGCGGAGTAGGAAGAAGAAAAGGCGGCGCCGAAGTGGCCCAAAAGTGAACTACATCGTCCCCGGCATCGGGAGTCCCCTGGAGCCGGAGGGCATCCGCATTAACGGACACCTGTTCGACAACTGGTCCGAGGCCAAGAACGTCCTGGAGAAGATCCTGGAGATCAAGGCCAGCTCCGTGTCGAGACTGGAGCTCCCACTGCCGTCATCCAGGGCCGGGTCCCGAGCGGGGTCGAGGCCAGGGTCACGGGCGCCCTCCAGACCGGTCTCCAGGTCCGAGTTAAGATCCTTGTCTGGGCCTGAATCTAGGCCTGCGTCAGCGTCCGGGTCCAGTTCCTGGTCCGAGTCCAAGTCCGAGCTCTCGGAGTCGGCATCCGAGAGCGACTCCCACAACTCTCAGAGCGATTCCCTGAGCGACTCCCGTCCCAACTTGCCGAACGCCAGACCTGTGTCGAAATGCACCGGGGGGCTGGAGGCGACCTCGCCGGGCGAGGAGGCGCCGTTGCCCACGGTGATGGTGGAGGCCAGCACTCCGCCGCGGCCCTCCCTTTTGGATTTTTTCGGCGAGAACCTGGCCTACATCGATGAGTCCTCGGACACCCTGAGCGACTTCGGACAGCCAGGGACCAAGCGTGCCTGCAGGCCCAAGAAGAGGAGCATGAGGAGGCAACTCCCACAGCGCCACCTGATGGTGGTGGAGAGGGGCAAAGGTGGCGACATCAGACCTCCATCCAACCCCCCCACACCTCCACCCTGCATACCGCCCTAGGACTAAGGAGAGAGGGACACCGCTCTGTCCATGGACACATGAACTGGTTTTACCTGATGGGCCTTTAGTAGCCCTACTGCCTTACTGCTGTCCAACTGCTAGAGTATAATGCAGATCAGCAGAGTATATAGTATTCCAGGCTGCAACTAAAGATTATTTTGATAGTCGAATAATCTGTTGATTAATAGCTGAGTTGTTATTTAATGTAAAATGTCAATGAGTGTGTCCCAAACCCCAAGAATACATCCTCAAATGCCTTGTTTACTCCCCACACTAAATATATTTAGTTTACTGTCATGCAAGAGTAAGTAAAGCAGAAGATATTTCAGTTGAGGAGGTAAAATCAGAGAATTTTGAGGAAGTTTCCTTAAAAACGACTCAAACTGATTTTTGTTGCAGCCCTAATAGCACTCAATCCCTTAAAAAGTTCTCTCACACTTTGATAAATACATTTACTCACTCAGCATATACTACTTTGGATAATAATACCTTCCAGAAGAATTAATTGTTGGCTCTTGCAAATAGGAGGACTGCACAGAAAATCTGTTCTAAATGAAATGCAGGCTTGGTCTAGAATTAGACAGAGTCCTTGACCAAGAAACCCATTTCAAATGGAGCTTCCTCTCTGCTGATGTGAATTTACAGTTGAAGTCTATAGTTCATAGAGAGAAACATTTGGAGATAATAGGCTGTGAGCCCATAGCCTTTGCTTTAAAGCCTTGTTTACATTTCAGCCTTGCATAAACTGTATGCAAATCATATATTATTATATTGTGTGAAGACAGGATGATTATGTGCTGATGCTATAGCATTTATAACTTAAAAAAGACAATCAATCAAACAATCCAATAACTATAATATAGGCTTTCCTTGTTTGAACTGATTATAGTTTATATAACACCATGACAGAGGTAAGTGTTAACTGTCTCCAGGTGTAACGACTCAAATTCCCTCACTGGCTCATTCGTACGCCTTTGCCCTCTTGTGGGCCTCTCCAGAACTTCATGGACAGTTCCTACCAATTTGCTGGGTGTGCTAGTTTGTAGAAAACCTATCTGTATCACTTTTGAGTGTAGTGCTAAGAAGGGCTCAAATAACAAACATAAATTTGAAAAGACAACAACTAAATGTTGGCTAAATGCTTGTACATCCAAACTGTATTCCTGTTAAACAGCATGACTGCTCTTGAACTTACATTGGTGATGTATCGACTGGTATTAGTGATACTGTGCCATAGGAATTTATTTGCTGCGTTCAAGTGTAAATTTCTGTTTAAAAGCATCTTGCCAAAATATAAACTTATGAAAAGACAGCTGTTTCTTTTTCAACACATTCCTATTCTTTCCATTAAACCATAATCTGGACACGTAGAAAACTGTCAAAGATTACAAACAGAGTTGTTTACGGAAATTTCCAAACACATCAAGGACACTCACAGTAGGAGAGGCGATGAGCATTTAAGTGGCCAGGAAAGGCGAGTTTAGCCGTGTGAGAGAGAGGCAGGAATGGCATGTGTTTAGCGAACGCACTTGCGAGTGCATGGCTGTGAGGATAAGTGCTAGTTTCATATAGTAACGGGTACTTAGAGGGGAAAGGACAAACACATGGCCTCGGTTTACAGGGGGGAAGCAGGCCACAGCCCCGGCAGCGCTCCCCTAATTCCTACCTCTGGAGCGCAGAAGTGCTCCACCTAAGAGTGTCTGTGAGACAGGGAGATGGATGTCTAGAGCTGGACACTTTTTCCTCAACCGCAGAAAATCAATAGCAGCTCTGCTTGTGATGAAGGTTATTTTTTTTTGTCCTGCTGTCTGGACACATTTGAGGCTTTTTGGAGGTAAAAAAAAAAACACTGGCTGGCAAGCAAGTAATAGCCCACTCAAGGTTGTCTTAAAAGAAGAGGAAGGCTACTTTCAAAGTGTCCAAAGTGTAGAAGTGTTAAAGATTTAAAGAGGGCCACATTTGCACTAAACAGTCGGTACACAGACACATAACCGTGCTTATTTTAGAGTCACCCTCGAGAAACATCCTTCCCCATATTGTTTTCTTAAACAGTGTGGGGGAGAGAAAACCAATGTGAGAACTTTTTTTGAAAGTTTTACGCCTCCGCCCAGCCGAGGAGCAACCACAACCATAAATTAAGATATAATAGCACACAATGCATTTAAAACCCTCAAATACCACATCAGTGCTTTGTAGTACATTGTGTTCAAGGCAAAGACCATGAGAAATCCTTGGGGTTTTATAACTGTTGACACAGTTCAGCCTTTTCTTCCTCCCATGTGATTGATTGTTATTCTTTTCCCTAAATTACAGAATGCTGTGCTGCGTTTGATGGGGTAATCTGAACAGTTCAGCAGAGATGGTAGAATTTAGCAGAGATTGGAGAAATGATCTTGGTTTAGCAGGATCTGAGGTGTGCAACAGGCGCTCTTGACGTCTTGTGTGTTGACTTCTTACCAACACAGTATATCTACATACAGTAGGTCTAATTTATAGTCATGTGACAGCTAATTTATAGTAATGTGAATACATGATGCTCACAAGACACAAGTTAGATCCTCTAACAGCTTGTGCTCTGCAATCAGGACAGCATGTGGTGGAACAGTGTCACTTTGGGTTTCCTATCGTCTGATTTTGTCTCCGATTTGTGAGAGGGAAAGATTGTCAGGGTCTTAGAAAGCATTCCTCAATGTGAGTTCCTTTCATTTCAGTGTCCAATAATGTCTTCGCTGCGTGTTTCTGAATGGATTTAAAGACCATACTCACAACATCCATAACATTTGTTGACCCACAGAATGTCAGTGGTAGACATTCCTTGTGCCAATTTCCACGTCTGGGTTTGGAATCAGAGTGATTCTTCTCTCCATGTTGGGTGGTGAAGACAGTCGGGACACGTTGTCAGTAATTTTGAAAGCTTTAAACAGACATTTCACAAAGATAAACCGGATAGTTAGATTTCCTGCCCCCAATTTCCTTTAATGCATCACAGAATCACACATTTCTCTGAAATCAAATACTGAAGCATGACTATAGTCAATAACGTTTAAATGCACAGATGTGCCTTGGATGGTCACAATAAAAGGACACTGAAAAATCAAAATGATAAATAACAAGTTTTGAGGGAGAGTGCCACTGCCTGGCATGCTGACTGCAGGAATTCCCAGCAGAGCAGTTGGCCAAGAACAGAATATATATTTATTTATATTATAAAGGTGAAGAATTCACCAATACGCCCACAGATTCCACCTAGTTTATGAACAAATACACCTTTTATTAGCATAGAAGTAAGCAGCACACATTCTACAGTACACATCTGTGTGAACCAGATGTGTACTGTAGACAGGGAATACCTTATGAGGGTTGGTATATTCCTGGTTGACTCTCACATACAGTACATGTCACTCATGTCACTCCAGGTCTGCTCATGGTGGAAGCCCAGAGCATGGAGAAGTTCATGCTGGATGATGCCGTGGTAAACACAACCATACCTGTAGAGGGAGACCACCTGCTTGCCTCCTGTCCTGCCTATTACAATAGGGTTTTAATAACTAACATTAGTTCATACAGTAATTATCATAAATAACACACTGACCTCATTACTGATCCAACACAATTAACCGTAAGAGCGAAAGTTCAATTTGAACTGCAGAATGGTTGTAAATTTGCATGATTTGTTTTTGGCTATAATGAATTAATCATTTACATTTACTACTATATCTAGTATCCTAGTATTATTCATGATACTATGTATATACAATGGGCTTTATACATTCATTCAATAATGTAGATAAAAACACTTAAGTAATAAATAATATTACTGGTGGCCATCTTTTACCTCCCAATGCATCATGTGGAGTGTTCAGGTTATTGGCGTACTGTTTCTGGAAGTTGTAAACCATTTCTGCCAAAATGAAGATTAATAGAAAATGAAGAATCAAAACTACTTCTCATTCCAATCAATCCAAATGTCCAAATGTTTAAATCTTAAAATATCTCTGACAAGGCCACAGCCGTGGCACAACTGGCTTGGGAACCTGGACCGTACGCCGGCAACCCGGGTTCGGCTCCCGTCCCGTGGTCCTTTCCGGATCCCACCCCGACTCTCTCTCCCACTCGCTTCCTGTCACTCTCCATTGTCCTGTCGCATTAAAGGCATAAAAAGCCCAAAAAAATATACTTTTTAAAATTAAAATTATACTTTTTAAAAATGATCTCTGACAATAATGCCACAAATGTAACAGAATAACAATAGCAAATTGAGATTACAAAGTAGATCCACTAAGTGCCCTGTAAGCCAGAGTGAGGGATTTGAATTTAATTCTGGCTGCTACAGGAAGCCAATAGAGAGTGACTAAAAGAGGTGTTACATGTGTCTTTTTTGGCTGATTATAAAGAACATAATGGGTTCCTTGCCAGCTTCGCTCTTTGACCCCTGATACGAAAATGTCATAATTAGGTGTGTAAGCAGCATCGCTTGTCCCCTGATAAGAAATGTAGGAACACAACTGGTTTCCTGAGCAGTTTCACTACTTAGTCCCCAATTGTATTGAAACACAGTTCAATACAGGTTCAACAGGGACATGTAGTCACTATAAAACTTGGGTCAATATGATTAATGTTAAATCAGTCAAATTGATCTGAAATTGACGTCACACCATATGAGAACCATACTAATCATAATAGTAGTAATAATAGCCCACTAGGCTAATGTTACTATTGTTTGGACACTTCTATCAATCAGTTTAGTAGCCATTTCAATGTAACAGTCTAAAATGGCAACAGTTAATCATTTTCACATAGGCTACGATTGTTTTAACGCTCTTGATAAAGCATGCACACACAGCAATTCCCATCCCCCACCCCTGACTGACATTTCAACTCCAGCCACCAGTGACTTTAACTGTCACTTTTCTGTCATGCAGCTGACTACATGTGTAAGCTGTTCAAACTCTGGCTGTCCTTATCATTCAAGGTAAGAATTAAAGTACTTTGTATGTCAATTGAAAACGGGAATTTATTAGAAATATAGCTTTTATTGTTTTCATAATGGAATGTTAACCAAATATGTTAGAATTAGCTAGCGAGCTAACATCGCTAACGTTAGCGATGTTAGCTGTGAATGTTAGCTTTTCCAGTAACTAACTTCACCATTATGTGGAATATCTGTGTTGAATGATGTGTTAATATCATATCTAGCAATAATTCTGTCTGAGATGTCGTTATGAATAGAGTTTTAGTTTGAATGAAATATCTGGCACAAGTAGGTTAGCTCTAGCTAACTTAGCTAGCTGCTACATTTAAAGTGTCTTTACATGTCTATTACCATGAGACACAGATGAAAGTTGTTAACGTTACCTTGCTAACTTGGGGGTACTTGCTTTGAGACATGTGTTTACTTAACATGCATGTGAGTGTATCAGTGCTTCAGTGATGGTCTTTTCATGTTCTGTGTGTTTTTTAACCCTTTGCAGACGGCCCATTCTAATTTCGGTACAGTACCGATGACGTTCAGTCTAATAACTCCGCCATACCCCAACCAATTTTATCACTGAAAACTTCCTCAAAAACGTCACATCATAGGCTTTCTGGTGATATGATTGGTTAAAGGGATTTAATGGCGCTTAATTTGTTTTACTACGTGAAGGAAAAATCAAGAGTTGAAGTCTCCCTCCACTAGAGGAAAAACAGCAGGAAGCACTATGCATCGTTGATCTTGACGTCGTCTAAAGGAGAAACTACTGGATCATCTGAGGTAAAAACAAGTCTTTTTATGTTATTATTACTTGTTATCCATGTTATTACTTCAAAATCGTTTTTAAAAGTTATTTTTGCTGGTAATTACACCTTGTATGCATGGCGTAACATAATGCCTGTGTGTGTTCACTTCAGCTGATGACAGCTGGTATTTTAGCACACCGTAATCTTTAGTAAACTCATCATTTTCAGTCATTTTTGGGGGGCTACTATATGTCAACCAAGATTACAGACCTACTAAGACTGAAACTTTAACGATTTGTTCTATTTTGAACGATGTTGCTTGCTTGTCATCTGATAGAAAACTAGCTAAGTTAGGTAGCGTTAGCATCAGGAGAGGCTGCAACATGTCCTTGACGGCGTAGTCGCTGATAAAGTTCACTCCGTGCTTCATGACTACCAACTTTATGTCAAGTAGACCTAATTGGTATTTTATTGTCAAATAAACCTTTCATTCCTTCGTAATATGTATAGCACAATTTACAGTTGTTTGTAGCCAAGTTGCTTAGCTTACTTAGATAGAAACATCTGACATGAATGACAGCGTTAATGTTACGTTACCGGCGTGAAGACTGTGTTGATCACCGATGGTGTAACGTAAGGATTTTATTCATTGACTGCTGTTTTCATGAATACATGACTGAAGATTTGTTATAAATGTGTTTTAGTATGGTTTAGCTTTTAGGCTGTAAGGTTGGCTGCTACGATTATGAGGTTTTGGGTGGCTAACTATGATGGGAGCTCATACACCCAAGCCTACTCGATCAACACATTATTTTCTAGGGGGGGTGTTTTGTCTTTACATAACTGCAGTAGCCTATGCATGGTGTGTATGTGTATGCATATGCTGTTTAGATGTTTTCTGTCATATCTCCTGACTCATGTTAATAAATCAATTTTTGCTTGTAAGCTGGTATGCTATGTATGGTTTAGCCAAGGCAATAACACTTACTGTAGTGAGCTCTGAGACTAATGTTACCTCTCCAAGCAATATTGGAGTCCTCTAGTGACAATAATACTTTTAGTGAAAAGAGTCATGGTTGGTGGTGATTAAGATTATGTGGAAGTAATGTAAAATAAAACTAAACAATCTATTCACTATCAGACCTGTGATTTGTTATTTTAGATGGAGGGAGAGAAGTACGTGCAACTGGGGTGAAAGCAGCCGACTGCTGATGGCAAATATGACCCCAAGGACCACGATGGCATGGACATGGGACATGGATGGGTAGCTTCTGGATGAAGAAGAAGACAATGATGTGCTACAGGAGGAGATAATCTTCCATCATCCTCAGCTGGGTAAGCATGTTTTGTGTGTGTGTGTGTGTGTGTGTGTGTCGTCCATCTGAAGCAAGCACATTTCTGGTTGTGATAAGAGTGTTGCTTATAACAATAATGAAAGGGATTATAGTGATAATAGTTTGGTTAGATTTGTAATTCAATTTCTATATTTCTTATCTGACAATTTCTTTATTTTGAGTTTGGTCAAAGCATACACTTTGCCTATCCTTCCAACACAGACAGAGACACCAACTCCAATAGCATTTACACCCCATCGTCTGCTAGGCTTAGATGGACACACACACACATGCACACACACACACACACACACACACACACACACACACACACACACAACCATGCCACAGCTGTGACAATGCACACACCACGGATCTGGTGTGAATGTGGCGTTAGTGTATCACCTTATGTGTGGGGCAAATGATATGGATAATTATATATTGTATCGAATTATATGCTGTATGGTTGTTAAATGTGTTGAATTTCTTCTAACGTTTTAATTGTTTATATATATGTGTGTGAATGTTAATATGAATTGATGTTTGCTTCATCATGTAAGATTTGTTGATCTTTGTTATACTGTTGTCTTGTCATTCTTGTAGTTCTAATAGTTACTGCATGTTTGTAAACATATGTTTGTTATTTACCTGAAGTTGTTGTTCCTGGTTATTTAATCACATTGTTTAAGACTTTTCTAAATAAAATTTATTTCCCCTTTCGTAAACCTAACACATGTGCCAGTGTCTCTATATTCTTGTTTTCATAGTAGAATGAAGCACACGGAGAAGCAGTTACAATCAGCTAGTCTGTCTTTCAGCCTTTATCTGTCCTCCCCACAATTGATTTAGCCTCTTCAGAGTACAGTAAGACATCCCATATTGAGCTTGTTTTGATGGTAAAACAGCTTATTTTTTTACATGACCATTATATCTGTATTTTTAGGTCAGATGCCAAACCGGGAAATGAAAACATTCTACTCTTTAAAAATTCTACTTGTTACTGTTATGAGTAAATTAATCATAACTTCTGAACCAAAGGTGATAAATTGATTCTGTTTTTTTTTTTTTTCACTGAGGAGAACACAACACTGGCTATCCTTTGCACACTATATCTACAACAGACATTAGGTGAAAAGAAAGATTCATCTTGACAAATTGATATTTTCACGTTTTTTGATGTTGAATTTTGAAGGTTTTGTTTGTAACAATGTGTGTTACCCTCAAACTTATTAACTATGATATGTACCATTTTAAAGGGCTAGTTCTCCTGATTACAATGGTGGGTATATCTTATCTCTGTCATGTAGCATGGCCACACAATAAGCCTTTTTGTCTCACAAGGGCATCAAGAATGAAAAAAGCGGAATGTTTAGCCGTCTGCAAAGGTCTAATAAATTTATCATAACTTTTGAACAAAAGGTGACAAATTGATTCTGTTTTTATCACTGAGTAGAGGACAAAATTGTGAATATCCCATACACTCTATGTTTTTCTCTATCTACAATAGAAATTGGGAGAAAAATTAGATTAATCTTGACAAACTGATATTTTCGTGTTTTTTGGGGTTGAATTTTAAAGATATTTTTTAAAAATTATGTATGTTCTCCTCAAACTTATTAATTATATTTTATACCATTTGAAAGGGCTATTTCTCCTGATTAGAGTGGTGGGTATATTGTATCTTTGTCATGTAGCATAATCATACAATAAGCCTTTTTGTGCCATAAGGCCATCGAGTATGAAAAAATGGAATGTTCGGCACAGTCTGCAAAGGGTTAATTTGTTAATCTTAGTCTCCTTCTGTTCCCTCTGTTTACAGACTGTGTGTTATGAGGACTGCTTCCCTGAGAATGCTGAGTGCATTCTGGAATATTCCAAATGTGTGCCACTTCCATACGGACGCCCGCAAGAGAGTTCACTCATCAGGTAGAGACACACACACACATACACGTAGAATTACATTAGGGCTGTAACGATATGCAATTTGAAACCTAAATCGCAATACTCATATCCACGAACCTGTGTCGCAGTGTGAAAAGGCAGAACTGCGACACACCCTTTCTAGTGTTTCACACAGCGCTTTGCAGCTTACAGTATAAGCAACACACATCTCCCGCTTTACTTACCGGTAGCCTTCGTTGTCCAAAAATACATAAATAAATCATAATTTCATTACCAGCTCATTACTTTCATTGTAGACTATGCTTGCAACTTTACCAAATAGTATAGAAGTAAACAAAAAAGTATTTGAGGATGTATTTGTGTCTGTAACTGTGTTTAGTTTATCCCCTGTTTTTATGTGTCTGTTGCTATGTGTGCTCCATCAACTGTCTAGGTCAAAGTTGGTCTGTCCTGATGGCACTACCTGCTGCTTGATGATGTCTAGTAGCCATCGCTGCTGCCTTCAAGCCGCGGTGTAAGTGTTTTGTGTTTTGAATATTTTTTTTTTTCCATGGTGAGGGCTATGGGGTATGTTATTGTGCATGCTCTAATTTGTTTGACATATGTGCTATGTAATGCATTAAAGGTTGTATCAGCGATTTCAGGCCCAAAAAAGGCCCAAACATAAATGATCACATTCATCTAATCTTTCCTAACGATCTGCTAGCTGTCTGCCCCATAAGCAGGCCGTCAAAAAAAAATGCGTCTCTGTAGGCAGCCTCGGCTCTGAGATCTGTACACAAAAACAATTGCTACCAACAAGGGTTGGCAAACACTCAAAGGCAAAATAAAGTGTTTCAACCAATAACTGACAAGATGCGCGTTTAGGAGAGTTTTAATTGTACCGGAGTGAGGTGGAGAGAGTAGCGAGCTAGCTATCGCTGATACAACCTTTAATACAGAAACTAATCATGATTATTGCAGCTACTTAAAATGGTCTTGAATTTTGCAATTTAGCCACGTTTACCATTGTGTTGGTGGTAATGTGAGCAGTGAATATCTGCCAAACTGATCATAATCATTATTTAAAAAATTGTACAGCAACTCAATTTATTGTACAGCATGCATAATTTGGTTTAATCCTATCTTTTATTGACAGTCCTCACAAATAAACTGATATCAAGAATTAACATAGATGGTGATGGTGGCAAGTGTGCCTTCAGAAGGTATTTATAATTTATTTTTGTACACCAGATTGACTTACCTTTTCGTTATTCTTTTTTAATGCTATGATTTTTATCTTAATCAACAATAACCAGATGTATGGCAAATGGTGTTTTATTTTTTTAGGTGCCACCCAGCAGTCCAGCCTGCTTTTTGCAAGTCCGATGGGGATGATCTATGTTAAGGTCGTGTAAGCAAGAAGGCAAGTGCTGCTGCAGGCAATGTTGCGATAAGGTATGATATCACACAGACATACTACTGCTCAGAAGTGTAGGGTCACTGTGAAATGTGACCCTGCAAGGCGAAACCAGTCGTTTTGGTAAAATTTACAAAATTAAGTTAATGTGCTCACATGAGCGGCCATTGACTAAGCTTTC